>NC_063045.1:52572578-52860456 GCF_018812025.1 Megalobrama amblycephala
GATGAGCTGCCAGTTGTTAAGTGCTTGCTAGGCTGTAATAGTGACTTGGCAGGAGAGCAGCGGGACTATTAGAGCACTTCCGGAAATGATTTCCGAACAAAAGGGACATCCTGATTGAGGGAAACACAGGCAGTTAACTCAAGAAGTCATGGGGGCGGCGCTTTTTGGGAAGTGTTGCCTGCACTCCGTGCCCACAACAAAACTTTGTCCAAGTTATTGGCTTTATTTCTTCGATCCAAGCAATATAAAACATTAGCTGAGGTCTGTGGTGAATATGAGGTCCATCTAATAAACAACAAGACATATGGGATTTCAAGGATGTGAATCTTTGTAATGTGACCATACGTTTAGAAATGGTCCGTCAAAAACATCTGCCTGTGATAGAGAGATGAACATAAGAAAAAAAAATGGTGATACTAAATTGCTAAAAAAATAATTTAATTTCAAATGCTGAAAAGCATGTTTAAACCAATATACATCATACATGTTGCATTTTATTGAATATTGTATAAATCTGCATAAATTACTTGGCTAAATAGTAACAAAACTAAAAAGACATGCATTGTGTGTGTGCGGTGAACCACTCTTTTGGTCACTGACCTGCAGCACCATCCTCCTGTTTGCATGTGACCCGGATGTTCTTCACTAATAGTTTCCATTCATGAGCTCGCGGGGGCTTCGGGGGTGAGGTCACTTGCAAGGTCTTGTTCCTTACTTCCTGTTAAAGAGGACAAAGGAAATAAAACATTATCACTCATAACATCAACAGCAACATCCTTTATTGTGTTTTTCTCTCCATTCTGAGAAAATCCAAAGTTATGTAATTCTCTGAATATTATGAAATTTATCAGATGATTCAAGGCCTTAAAGGACAGTTCACCCAAAAATTCACCCTCAAGCCATACTAGTTGTATATGACTATCTTTTTTCAGATGAACACAATCAGAGATTTATTTAAAACAATCCTTGCTCTTCCAAGCTTTATAATGGTAGTGAAGGAGGGGCCAGATTTTGAAGCCCAAAAAAATTAATCCATCCATTATAAAAATTAGGGGGTTAATAAAGGCCTTCTGAAGCGAAGCAATATGTTTTTGTAAGAACAATATCCATATTTAAAAATTTATAAATTCAAATAACTAGCTTCTGGTGGACAACCGTACGCATACTCCGCAAGTTGACTTGCGGCAAATGAGAAACCCCCTGATGCGATATATGACGTAGGATGCAAGAGTATTGTAAGATTAGACGCCTCTCGTGGTTCAAACAAATAGGGCTGGCCAACAAACACAAGCTCCTCTTCTCTTATATAGAAATCACCCCACATTTCTCTTTAAAAATTCTCGTTTTAGACTTCTAATTCATGACTAGTGTTTTGTTTTGCTCTATCCTCTGTGCTTCCGCGTTCCTCATTACATCATGCGTCAGGTCAGAGGTTACACTTCCGCCGCAAATTGATGCGTACAGCAGTCTGCCGGAAGCTAGTTATTATAGTTAAAGTAAACTATAGTTAAGTATAGTAAAGTTTTAAATATGGATATTTTATATACAAAAACCCATTACTTCGCTTTAGTAATTAAAAAAAAAAAAAAAAATTGTTGAAACTTTTGAACAGTTTAACCCCCTGACGCCGTATGGATCACTTTTATGATGGATGGATGGATACATGCATTTGTTTTGGCGTCAAGTTCTTACATTTCTTACATATCTCTGATTGTGTTCATCTGAAAGATGATAATCATATACACCTAGGATGGCTTGAGGATGAGTAAATCATGGAATAATTTTCATTTTCGGGTGAACTATTCCTTTAAGACAAACATAATGAGCTTTTAAAACTCTTTTCTGCTTGAAATTATACTGATATGAACCTTTTAAAGAGGATTAAGTGCTAATGTTGATACGATAAACGTTTAATGACATCTGCGCATGGTTGTACCTGGACTTCTGCAGACTCTGCAGGTCGGCTGCTCAGAGTTACAAATGCTTGAGCTCCATTCAAGACCTGTCTGAGCCTGTCGCTCACAGCTGCTTCACTTAGACTCTCATAATCTCCCTGAAATACACACAGAGTCATGTCATGTGCTTTCCGAAAAAATAAGCAGAAGTAACCCCTTTAAAAAAACTACTGAGATTTACAAATGACAGACTGTGCAATGAGAACAATGCCTAATCATGAAAGTTTTTTTCTGAATATACCTGCGCAAAACTTGGCATCAGCTGCAAATCTACAGAGTCCAGGTGAAGCAACCTCCAGGAAATCTCCACCTCCCCATTCACCTCTTTCATCTGTAGGGCCAGCTGTGGCAACAATACACACACAAGCATTACTTATAACCGCAGAGACAAAACAAGGGTGCAAAACTGTAAAGCCTAAAACCTATTTTAACATGGTTTAATAATATAAGGTCTCAAAGTTAAAATTAAAATGTCAACCATCATGTAAAACAGTGTTAGCAACTGTTTATTTGTTTATTTATTTTTATTATTAGGATTTTTGGGGCTATTTTTTGGCATTTATTTGTGCATTAAATTACAATATATATTTATATTTAAATAATATATTTACACTACCATTCAAAAGTTTGGGTCAGTAAGATAATACAGTAAAAACAGTAATATTGAGAAATATTATTACAATAATATTTCAATGCATTTTAAAACAAAGTTTATTCCTGTGATGGCAAAGCTGAATTTTCAGGATCATTACTCCAATATTCAATAAAAGTCATTAATAATAATAAATGACAAAAAATTAATTTTCAACTTATGGCTATTTACCATTGTCAACTTGCTGCATACAGAATCCTCTACCATGTGCTCAAAAGTGTATATAATCAATTTCAGAAAAACTGCTTGAAAAACCTAACTGAAATAAACAGATGACAGATCTATGTTGACCTAATATCAGCTATAAATTAAACAATAAATGCAGCTGCTTCAAATCAGAAAGGCAGAAACACACAGCGACCTACAACAGAATAATATAACACTGCCTACTTCAAACTCACAATAAACAAAGGGTCCAGAGCATTCTCATATTCACAACAGCTCATTGAGCTTCAGGGCCCACAGCACACAGAGGAATGGGCTGTCATGTCCAAGCACGACTGCTTTACATTTCTGGAGACTGAACTTGGGTGAAATGAAGAGGGGAAAAAAATGACAGGACTCCAAATTCCTTTCCAATGCAATGCTCTCAAGTTCATTCCTAAATCACGTTATATAATAGTCTGAAGAGAGAGCAAATGCTAACCAGTCACTAATAATACCTGTAATGGCTTACAGTGTGATTTATATAATCAGGAAATGCTTCATTGGATATACTTCAATCTTAGCCTGAAAAGATATTTGCTTACAGTACTTGTAACCCTGCCAATAGTTGGACCCCATGTAGTAACAATAAGTGTGTTATTCCACAACCTCGTCTGTGACTGTGGGCTCTAAAGTGCAATGACCTCTAGAACAGAAACAAAAGCCCTAAATATACTGTTATTCAGCCTACAAAGCCATTCTAACAAGCGCTCGGAGCTTTCCAGCCTTGACCAGCAGGGGAAACAGCCAGAAAATATGCAACAGCCATTTGGATTCCTCCAGAAATAGGCTGAAATGACAAATAGAAAATAAACACAATCACTCCTAAACAGGCCAGTATTCCGATGAACACTTGGGACATGCCTGAACAAAAAACAGCCCACTATGACAGAATACCATAAATCCGGGACGGATTTCTTGGGAATTTCTATGCGGAAATGAAAGGTTTAACAGCATTTAGCCACTCAATGCACTTAAGGCTAAAACAGAATCAGCATGACAATGAGTCGTCGAGGAACTTATTGGTTTAAAAATAGAAGTAATTCAATTGAGCAAAGCCGGTGTGAGCTCTTAAACACAATGCATTGTCAACTACTGTCAAAAAAAGCTGCAGCCCTGCACACTGAAATTGTGCTTTAAAGTTTTTGTTTTTTTACTGCTATTTGTGGTGCAACATTAAAATAACTCTCTTTTCAAGAGGTACAAGCTTTTCCATGAATAATTCTGGGCAGGATGTACTAGTGCAAGTCCACGTGTTCTTTCCTGAGGCAGAGACATATTAACAGTGATTAAAATAAAGGCAGGACACAGAGTCAGCGCTCGCAACCGAGGCACTTAATCTGATTCCCGTGGCGAATAAAACAGCAGAGTGAGTCACGCCTTATAAATCAAAAGCATGCAGGATGGTGCATGAAGCTTTACATCTCTCATGAGCTCAATGGACATCCTATTCAAGGGCAAATGTGTTTATTCCTCATTCCATACGGGTCTATTATGACTGTACACATACAGAGCCGTTGTGTTAACACTAAAACTATTAAAAATCATTTTGGTCACACTTTAGATTAGGGTACAATTCACACTATTAACTAACTATTAACTACGACTTTTGCCTCAAACTGCTAATTACTGCTTATTAATAGTTAGTTAGGTAGCTGTAAAGTTTAGATATTGGGTAGAATTTAGGTCTGTACAAAATGGTCATGCAGTTGCAGGATAAGGCTTTAAAAGTACTAAAAAACAGCCAATATCCTATTAATATGCATCTAATATGCAATTAGTTAATAGTGAGAACTGGACCCTAAACTAAAGTGTCACTATCATTTTCAGTGATTGAAATAATGCTGAAATAAATATTAGATGAAAAACTTAAATGAAAATGAGAAATGTTTACTTGGCAACTAAAAGATATAAATAAGATACAAATAAGTTGATGCACTAAAAATCACTAAAACTAATAAAAATTACAAAAAATAGAATTAAATATTTAAAAAAAAAAAGATCAAAAGCATATAACAAAACTATTAGCTGTAAAAAGCAGTTTACGTGGTCACAAATTTAGTAATTTGATTTGTGACTCAGAAACCGAACAGAATAACATCATAACATTTCTTGGTTTTACAGATTTCAAAGTGCTAAAACTGTACTACTTGCTTTAGATTAGATTTATTTTCCTCATAAAACTCATTATCCTTTTCACTCAAACTGAATGTACAGTCCAAACAAGCATAGTGTTGATTTATCCCCATGCGATTAAAATAACTATTTACTCTGATGACAAAACACGTGACAGACTTTCCTAGAATCACACAGCAGATGCTTGTCTACTCCAATGTTTAAAAAAACTGGATCATCCTCCTAACCAATGCCAATATTTCTGGCAGCATTTGAAGAATGACTGTCTTGTTTGATGATTTGTTAAACAGATGCCAAAGCCTTGTGTTTACTCAACCGTCCTCAAGTGACTTTAAAGAGCACAATAAACATCCGTTTTTACCTGCAGACGAAGTGGAGATATTTTCACACTGTATCTCAGGGGGGTTTCTGAAGATGTTGAACTCGGTAAAGCACTGAGAGAAAACTGCAGCTTGTTTCCAACCACCTGACAGAGGACATTCTGCAAAAAGAAACCAACTATGACTAAGAGGTGGGAATTTTAAATAACCTAACATTTGAACAGTCATAACGCTGCTAATAATTTTTCTGAATCAACAAACAGGGTGCATGTCAAAAGCAGAAGTCTTATATCATACTCATATCTCTATTTTGATTCAACACATGCAAACCTAAATACAGTTCACACAGGCAAGTAGGGAGATCCACATATAGGTTAGTGTGTACAAATATTCAAAGCACGCCATTACCTTTTTGCCGGGTGTTTTTGTAAAGCTTGAAATCTGGTCCAAAGCCAGTTCTGATGACTGGACACCATCTTCTTCAAAGGTCAGCTGAATCCCACTCTAATAAGAGGAACAAAATACCAAAGTAATACAATAAGCAAAAAAGACCACACTCAACTTATAAGGAAATCACATGTGCAATTCTAAAGACTAACAATATATAGAGAGAAAGATACAGCCGAATTACAAAACCAACCTGTGATCTACGAGCTTCTTCATTGAGGCCCCTAAACCAGGCTCTTCTCCACTGACTCTTCCAGCTTTTCAGAGACAGCACCCAACATAAAATCCCATCAGCTTCCTCTGAATCCACTTGACTGAGAGGTGTTTTCCCAGCAGGAGGTTCGTTGGAAAAATACAGCACCAAGTATATAATCAAAGTGACAACCGAGGCCAGAAAGAGAGTGACCATGCAGAGCCACTGCCAGTCTCCCACCCAGGAGAAATCACCATCCATAGACGACATGATCACCGAGCCATTCACTTTAAACCCTTAACATGTTTACCCTCAGCTCTGCTCCTCACCCTTCCGCATCTCAACACAATATAACGACACTTTCCTTCCTAGAACTGACTAATAAAACACCTTCACAAGCAGCAAAAATGAAAGTTCACGAAGGGATGGTGGGTGGAAAACACGCGAACGGTGGATTGAGGCTCGTAAATCTCACTTCAACCAGCACGACAGCGACAGATACATCTCTTTTTTTAACAAAATACAATTATTAAACGTGATATTCATAATATCAGAGCATCTGCACAACTACTTACACACTAAGTAGCAATTTCAACATACGCTAGTCACAGTAAACCGGGTGTGAATGAATCTGCGAGATTTTAACTGATTAAATCGTATGTTATCGGACACAAATAGCTTAAATGTTAAAAATATTGCCGGTTTAAAAAAAATATACTTAATAATATACATTAAATACATCTGTTGGACAATTATTGGCTATTTAAAGACATCTCTAAATAATGAAAGCATTAGATCCGGAGTACCCGAGGTGAAAAAAGTTCCTGAAAATCCCCCCGGTGTTGTTGATGAGCCACGTTACCATCGCATTAGCCGAGCACTATCCCACAGAAAACAAAAAAAAAAGAGTTTAAAAAGTGAAATTAAGTGCAGTTCTCATCTTCTATAACGGGACTGTTCATCCTCCCGTGAGTGTAAGAAGAGAGATAAAAAGAGAGGGGATGTGTGTGACACACACCTCTGATTTCTAGGATTATTAGCTTTGCGTTGAGGTTCTCTCTCCTACATCACCGTCACCAGACGAGACAAAATAAAAGTCCCTACCGCAGTTTTCAAAATAATACAAATTCATATAAAATAAATAAATTAATGAAATTAATTACAATATATTGACAAAAATATTAATTTATCAATAAGAATATTTTTTCTTTATATTATCATATGGGGAATTTATGCGTAGCAGAAAAAGACAAAGGTCTTGACTCTTGTGACATTTCTTTACACACCATTTGAACAATGGGCGTTTCTTTGTTTATATGGCAATTTTTGCAGTGTTTGAATATGAAAATGTGAGAGTTGTGTGGTTAAAACAATTTAATTGTTTACATTAGTCCTAACCCTAATTTCCTAAAGTAGCATATATATCAATAACGTAGACTGACTATTTTTTAGAATCAAGTTAAAAAAAAAAGGTGGTAACTTGTTACGCTATTTATTCTTAAACAGTTTAATGGTTTAAAAAATGAATTCTCCTTAGGCATCTTTTGATCCAAGATCGTTCGCCATACCTATGGAAGCCCGTTTGTGCTACAGTCATAATAAAAAGATAACTATATAATCTCATAATTATTTAGTATCTCATTATATTGAGAACATTTCTCCTAATAATGACTTACTATATCATAACAATGAGGAACTTTCCCTTATATAACTAAATATGATAAACGTTCAGATAATTATGAGTTAATGTGTTATAATATTAGGGGGAAAAAATCTCATTATTATGAAAAAGTTTCTCATCATTATGACTTACAGAATCATTTATTTACTCTCAACTGTGGCGGGAACGACACTGATACTTAAATGTAATATGTTGTTATAACGCATTATTCGTTAATAACATTAAGCAAACTGCAAATATTGTCGATCATTTCTTAAAAATTACAGAACATGAGCAATCGTTAGACAATTTATAATTTAAATAATGTTTTGACAAATGTCACAAACAAACCTATTATAACAATTCTCACACAAACTAGAGAGGAGCGTTTGGCTCGGTTTGGCTGCATATCTGCGCGGATGGAGAAAGCAGAAGGAGAAATAGTGCGCATCAAACACAAATAGATTGGATTGCTAACATTTTTGTTGTTCATTTTATTATAGCATTTTATAATTGGATTCTCACTTTAAAGTTTATGACACAACTAATTTTCACGCTAAACAAATAATGAAATCACTATTAAAACTTTGATTCGATTAGAGAAATATAACATGAAGTATCCCTACGCCGTTTCGCAACGTTTTCGTATTTCTGATAGCGGTGAATGAAATACTACATTAAATATATATTTTTTGTGTTCCCATTTGCTTGAATATCAGAAGACAAACTTCATAATAGTGTTTTCACAACTTTCAAAAAGTGGGAAAAATAGAGAGAGATTGATAACGGCCGTCAGAAGAGAGAAAGATGTTTTACCGTCAGTCCCGCGTTAACGTTTTTTTTGTGTGTGTGTGTGTGTGTAATTTGAAGCAAAGATAATTTAATACAAAGTATAGGGTTATACATGTGCCTACATTAAAAAAAAGAAAATATAAAAAACTTTTTTTTAAGGATTTATTATGCTGATGACCGTTAAAACGCGTCATCACAGTCTGTGAAACGTCCACAGAATCATCATGAACGAATGATGCACATGAAATACAGGATATCGAAGAACTTCTTTCAAAACTGATTTCCATTTTATTTGGCATTTTAATTAGCGAAAGTCAACTAAACTCTACCTGAACGGGTAAATTATAGTGCGATAAATATTAATATTCAGATTAAATGAGCTTGGGCTAATTGTAATTGCTAGCATAGATGTACGTCGACACTTAAACTCTTCGTTTGAATATAACATAAGTCAGTAAGATGTCTTCGCAGGTGTGAACTAACTGTTCTCGTTTAACATGTTTTTTTTTTTCTTTCTGACTGCAACTGTAATTAGTCAGTAAACAATGTTAAGCAAATATGTGTCAACCTCTTGTTTGATTAGGTTTCTATGCTAAAACTAACTATCAACTTAGTATATTATGATTTACAGGTGAGGAAGAAGAAACCTCTGATAACTTGATCCATGGGACATGAGCATCATGTCAGGGGTTCAGCCAATGCCCTGCCCGGTGCTCTTGGGCACTGTGAAAAGTGGAGGTTTACCAGCCCTCCTACACAGATACACAATTGAGAAAAAAGCAGCAAAAGTGGAGAAAGTCCTCAAAAAAGGTTTAAATACACCTCAGGGGCATTTCAAAATATTTTTACTTTGTACATGTTTCATTAATGCTTTTTGTATGACAACTTCCACAGGTGTGAGAGTTGACAGCATGAACCACCTTGGACAGACACCACTCTTTTGTGCGTCTCTCCTCGGCTTTGTCAGTGTAGCAGAGAAACTTCTGCAGTATGGTGCAAACCCAAATCAGTAAGGCCAAACCTTCCCATAATCATCCATGGAGATTGTTTGATTATGAAAATAGCATACTATCTCATGTGTAATGCTTATGTTCACCAGCCGCTGTAATGATGGAAGTACCCCCATCCATGCTGCAGTCTTCTCTTGCAATCCCTGGCTCCTGAGTTCACTGCTGGATGCTGGTGGGGACCTGCGTCTACATGACGATCAGGGCCGGACTCCGAAGGACTGGGCCGAGGCAGGTGCTCAGGAGAACAGCCCAAAGGTCTGTGCTGCTTTGGTTCTGTTTAGATAAAACGCAGCATCAGTGCAGCCTTGAACTTTGTCTTTGTCATGACAGAGTACTTCATGATATTCTTATTTTTTTTAGATATTTGTATTTACAATTTCATATTTTCAACATTTTCATATGTTTCTATTTACTTATATTTAAAACATCACATTTCTTCAACTGTAATTTTTATATACATGCATTTATCATTGGTCTGTGTAATGCACCTTATTGTGGTATATTTGCTGCTTCAGATGCAGCTTCTGCAGTGTAAAGATGCCATTAGACCAATTGCTCTTCCTCATCTACAGATGCTTGCTTTTCTGAAGAGATGCGAGTCTCAAATGCAGAGGTTGTTGCAGACGCATCTGTCTAGGGATGGGTGTTCCACCCCTACCTCCTCAAAGACTCTCCTGAATTCTCCATCCCTGCTTAAGCGCTTGTCTCCTTGGTAAGATCTGCTGTACTTTCCTACTATTTATCTTTATCAGTGAACACTTTCAATGTCTTCTTTGTTATAGTGTCATTTATTCTTGAGATTGAGAAAGTAACAACACATAGGATGTTGATTTAAGACACAGCACATCAAATGGAAACTCAATACAAGTGTTCTTAGTACAAAAGTAAAAATGAAAGTAACAGTTCAGAATCTTTTTGTTTGTGTCCTTCTTTTTAGGGGATATGAGCTCAGTCATGAAAACAAAACAAGTTATAAGATGTCTGCCTGTGATATGATGATGATGCAATGTTTTGGCTATGGAAAGGTTTGTGTGAACAATTTTTTCCCTCTTGCAAGTATTGTGAGAAGGTTAACCCTGAACACACCACGAATACACATTTTTTGGTAATTTTCATAAACCATTTCATATCGATAAATAAACTGTCTTAAATTCTAGATTACTATTACAAGGATTTATAGAATTAAAAAGATGGTTCAACCAAAAATTAAAATTCAGTCATCATTTACTCATGTCGTTCCAAACCTATATGACTTTCTTCTTCTGTGGAAAACAAAAGAAGATATTTTGAAGAATCTTGATAACCAAAAAGTTCCTGTTCCCATTCACTTCCATTATATGGACAAGTACAATGTAAGTCAATGGGAACCGAAATTCTTTAGTTACCAACGTTATTCAAAATATCCTAAATTATGTTCTGCAGAAGAAAGAAAGTCATACAGGTTTGGAAAGACATGACAGTGAATAAAAGATTTTAATTTTTGGGTGAACTATCCCTTTACAATTTCTCTTCTCAATAGCATAGTAAAGCTGCTAAGCACAATGTCCTTTAACTTTGACAGCTATTAATTCCAGTGAGCTGTTTTTGGATATAGTTTTTTTTTTTTTTTTGAAGTATTCTCTAATCTTTACAGTTATGCTTTGAGAAGCCTGGGTTCAGTCTGGGATACGCTGCTTCTGTGTCCTTGATATGTGACAGTGACTTGGGTCAAGCTAATGATGAGTCCCTCAATTCGTTTATGTGTGGATCTTTCATACGTATGACCAAGTAAGACATTGTAATGAATGATCATTTTTAAATATGCTGTTGAAGTCACATCAGAGGAAAGATGTAATGGATATATCAGCATTTGTTTTGTTTAACCGTGCCTCAGTTACAGTTGGAAAGGATGTCGTGTCACTGTTAAAGAGCTACATGATAAGATTTTGCAACAGTGTGAAGAAAAAGATGGTCTTCTGGATCTACTCATTTCTGAGCAGGAGTATTGCTGGTAAGGCATTTTTTTATGTAAATGGTTTTCCCTTATACTTCCCTTATGCATTCTCTCCTGTAATGTTAAGTATTTTTGAGTAAAACTGAGTGGAAAATAATGTAGATTTTATCAGGGTTAGATGAAACATGTTGGCCTATGATATTATTGATTAATATTATTTTGGTTAATATTTTTGCTGCCGACACAGCCTTTCATTAGAAAAAAAGTAATTTTAGAAGCACATACAATTTTATAGTTTAATTAATTTTTTGAATTAGTGTTTATTATATTTTCTGTTTTTGTTTTAAATTTTTTACTTAACTTAAACTAAATAAAAATGAGAAATGTTGCTTTGGCTAGCTAGTTGAAATAAAATAAGTTAAATTTTGTTTCAGTTGACATTTATTTCAAGTAACAGAAATGTTTGTTTTTTTATATATATATATATATATATATATATATATATATATAGTTTTAGTTATAGTTTTAGGTAACTATAATAGCCCTCATTAGAATCATGCACAATTAAACCAGGGACATTTATCAACAAATTTTGATTTGTTGAAAGGTCCATTTTGATTTTATGTTGACTTTAACTTCAGTCAAAATGTCCAAAAATGTCAAATATCATCATTTACTCATGTAATTCCAAACCTATATTATTTATTTTCCTCCATTGTTATTTGTTATCTAAATAAAATTGTGCAGTAGCTATGATTTCTATGATGTCCTCTGCAGTCAGTTGTCTCACCCACACCTGCTGCTGCTGATGGCTGTGAGTATGTCCGCTGGCCTGGACAGTACAAAGCTGGTCTATGAGAGAGTGAATGTAGGGTCCCTTTACAGTCTGCTGCACCAAAGGGTAATAATTCAGCATTTCAGAAAGCACAAATTTATAAAAGACTGAGAAGTGGTTTTGTTTTAACTACATTCCTTGTTTATTTCCACGCTCTGCAGCGGGATGAGTTTCCTCTATTACAGCTGGTTGACCTGTTATCAGTGGTGCTACAGGTGTGTGAGGTGTTAATGTACCTGCACGGCCGATCTCTGGTGCTCCGGGCCCTTTCTTCACACACTGTACTCATAGTACACCCTGGAGTCGCCAAGGTTACCGGCCTTGGGTTCATGGTGCCCAGGTACACCGTTATCACAAAAGGCGTATATTAAAATATATAGACTCTATACATTTTGAATCATTTAAATGTATGAAATGTGTAAATTAAATAGTTGAAATTCATTATGGACATTTAAGGCCCGTTCACATCAAGGATGATAACTATTATGGTATTGATAAAGATATAGTTCTAAAATCATTCCAAATAAAAAAGAATGTGATTTGAATCTTTAGTCGTTCGATATGCCTTTTAGCATCTTTTCCAATTACAGTGAGGGAACATGCCCCTACACCCCGCCTCCTGTTCCTGTGCCTCTCAGTTTGATCAACTGGGCAGCTCCGGAAGTGATTAGAAGTAGAGCGTGTACAGGAAAAGCTGATCTCTATAGTGTGTGCGCCCTTATACAGGAGATCTATACAGGTACTGGACATGTAATGTAAACTAGCTGTTATTTTTGATGTTAATAGATATTGTTTTGTGTTACTAGTTTGTAACTTGTAAGGTGGTTGTGTTGCTTTGTACAGATGATGTGCCATGGGGCCCCACTGACCAACGCTGGATAAAACGGTCAGTAGAGGCCGGTCAGGCTCTGGTAGCACACCCTGCCGTGCCTGAGCCTTATTACCAGTTCCTGCAGACGGGCCTCCAGCACAGAGCCCAGCACAGGACCAACAGCCTGCACGATCTGTGCTACAATCTACGTTGTTATATCAAAGTTTGTACATGAGTTTTGTATGTTACTGTATTGGGGCTTTCGCACCGGAGGAACCTTTTCATAATTCCTAGAACTATTGGGGGAAGTACCCAGATTTTGCAGTGTTTGCACCACAGGAACTAGTGTATGACAGAATACCGCACCCGGTATTTTTAAAAAGCCCCCAATTTTTGCTCATTCAGTCGTTGTTTACATTCCATCTCCGCTATCACAAAACCCATGACATGCAACAAACACAGCTCCGATCACGGCATCCTCCATCCACTGGTTTTTAAAGTTTGTAAATTCAGCGTTTAAAGACGCCGCTGTCTGCCGCTTCTGAATTCCTAGCGCCGGTGCGAATGCAACCAGGAAAATGGCCCGGGGGGAGGGGGGATTAGTTCTTGGGGAACTATTCTAGTGGCTAGTTAGTATAACTGAGTTCCTGGAACTATTAGGTGCGAAAGCACCTTATCTCATCATCTGTATCAGTGCACATGTAACATGCGCTCTCTTCTAGATGTACGCTACCACTCAAAAGTTTGGAGTGGGTTAGATTTTTTAAAAGTTTTTGAAATTCTCTTATGCTCAAAAAAGGCTGCATTTATTTGATTAGAAAATACAGTAAAAAGACTAATATTGTGAAATATAATTACAGTTTAACATAACTGTTTTCAATTTGTACATATTTTATTCCTGTAATTTATTCCTTTGATGGCAATTTTGGCAAAGCTGAATTTTCAGTAGCCTTTACTCCAGTCTTCAATGTCACATGATCCTTCAGAAATCATTCTAATATGCTGATTTGGTGCTCAAGAACCATTTCTTGTTATTATCAATGTTGAAAACAGCTGTGCTGCTTAATATGTTTGTGGAAATCATGAATAGAAAGTTTTAAAGAACAACATTAATTTGAAATGAATACAAGTTATAATTTGGTAACACTTTACAATAAGGTTCATTAGTTAAAATTTGTTAACTACATTAGTTAATATGAACTAATAATGAACTTCTACAGCATTTATGAATTTTTTTGTTAATGTTAATTTCAACATTTACATTATTATTTACATACATTATTAAAATCTTGTTAACATTAGTTATGAATGCTTTGCAACTAACATGAATAAACAATGAACAACTGTATTTTCATTAACCAACGTTAATGAAGATTAGTAAATACAATAACAAATGTATTGCTCATGGATAGTTCATGTTAGTTAATACATTAACTAATGTTTAACTAATGAACCTTATTGTAAAGTGTTACCAAAATTTTTTATTCAAAAATAAATCTTCCTGAACCTAAAATGTCTTTTATTGCCCATTTATTTATTTATTTATTTATTGGTATTTTAACAAATACGTATGCATGTTATGTATTGTTATGGCTATTAGAGTATCACATTGTTAACTTAGCAACACAAAACATTACATTTGTGTCTTGTGGGGAGTGCTTTTTGTATAGTGCCTATAAAGTATCCCAGTTAATTAGTGGGAGCCACGAGGAAATTATGAAGAAAGACTATTAAGGTTATGTTGTGAGAGGTTTTTTCCAGTTGTAGAGAGTAATATATGATACCATGAGAGTAAATGGTGCAATCTAATCTGCTGCAGGAGATAAGAAGCGAGAATAAGAGAAGCGGATGGAACTCTTGGTCGGCTCTTCAGTGCATCCCTGGATGGAACACTGACATTAATCAGGAGAGAAAGCAAGACGACGCTGGTGAGATTTCCATCTAGCCATGATTAGGGAAACTTTTAGAGCCTAGAAAATGATCACTTTTGCAATAAAGTGTCTGCTTAGAACATGAATGTAATGTAATACATTAATATAGTTTGATTGTCCTATTCTTTCCTCTTAGTATATCAGTATAACTGCAGGACTGCAGTGCACAATGAGATCCAGGAACATGAACTAGAAAGAATCTATACAGAAGAAGAAAAGTCCACCACAGACACTGATGACCTCCACTGGGATATCTTGCATCGTGACATCACTCCTTTGCATGAATGGCCTATTACCTGTCATGCTCCACCCTCTGAACCATCTTGTTCTAACTATATTGATACAGACAAGGATCTGGAAATGAGTCGCTCCATCTCAAAGCATACTGGCTCCATTGTTCTCAACCTTAAAGTGTCTCAGGTTCTTCTACAGCAAGCTGAGCAGAGTCTGGATAATGTGGAGGCGACTCAATTAAGCGCCCCATGCTTCGATGAGGTGGATGCAGTGGTGAACAGGGTAAACATGGAAAAAGTGTGCAGTGATGATATTGGAAAGGCTTTGGGGCCACCATCCAAAAATTATATACCCAAGTGGACCATTAATACAGATGAGGAAGTCAGTCAATACAGCTCAGCTCAAGATGAGAGCTTTGAGAGCACATCCTATTCTAGTAGTGTACAGGTATGTGCACACAACCTCAAATGTCAGGGCGTTAAAGGTGAAGTGTATTTTTTTCAATGATAAAAATATATAAAAATATAATATAAATTGTTAAAAAGTTTGGGGTCGGTTAGATTTCTTTAATGTTTTTAAAAGAAGTCTCTTTTAAAAACGGTCACTAAAGCTGCATTTATTGGATTTAAAAAAACAGTAATATTGTATGAAATATTACAATTTAAAAATAATTATTTTAAATTGTAATATATTTTAAAATGTCAAAGCTGAATTTTCAGCATCATTACCCCAGTCTTAAGTGTCACATGATCCTTCAGAAATCATTCTAATATGCCGATTTGGTGCTCAGGAAACATTTATTATTATCAAACAATTGTGCTGCTTACATTTTTTGTGGAAATCCTTTTTTTCAGGATTCTTTGATGAATAGAAAGTTCAAAATAACAGCATTGATTTGAAATAGAAATTACTGGTAATAATGTAAAAGTCTTTACTGTTATGTTTGATCAATTTAAATGTGTACTAATCTTAAAAAAAAAAATCTTACTGACCTCAAACTTTTGAACGGTAGTGTACACACACACACACACACACACACACACTATACTTCACCTTCAGATTATCACCAGTCTTGTATAATCAACTAGCTGGGAGTTACATACTAAATTAGTGAAAAATACCACTAGCAAAGATCAGATACAAACAAAAAAGAAATAGCAATCAGTGTAGCTTGATGATTTATGTAGCATATAGAAAATAATATGAGGAAAAACTTTACTTACAGGAGGAGAAAAGTGACTTGAAGAGAGCTGAAGCAACAAAGAGTGGACAGCAGCAGACAGGACGTCAGAAGTATGAGAGGTACAACAGCAGAAGTCCATTAGCAGAAAAAGACAAGTACAAGTAGCAGAATACAAATCATATACAAAAAAGGAGTATGATAGATAGGATGGCAAGTTTTGGCAGCAACAGGAAAGATATATGAGCAAATAAGCAAGAACATGACAAAAAAAAAAAAAAAAAAAAAGCAAATACATCTCTTTCAGGTTAAATGTGCTTTCGAAGTTTTCGAAGACCCAGAAAGACAGCACACACCGATCTCTTGCAGAACCTTTCCAAACAAAACCCACATGGACCAGTGAGAGACAACAGCCACACCACTCATTATCTTCATGTGCAGTTTATCTAGTTTAAAACTGTTTAAAAGATATGTGACCTGTCCTGTTTGTTGGTACAGCTGAGGTCAGTGATATGGTGGCCCTAATGGCTCGTGGGCGTTTAGGGACATTACTGGGTGCTGTAGGCAGCAGTGACAGTGAGGATGTAGAGGAGCAACAGCTCCACCTACAGGACTGGCAGAGTCACAACAGCAGATGCAGTGTGAACAGCTACGGGGAATCTGAGACCCAGGAAAGCACTGATCTGGAGCAACTGTTCAAGAGTTTTGCTGGTAATAGACTATTCCTGAAATTGCTGTTAAGATATTTCATTCATTGTTTTAATTAGGTTAAATTCTGTGTGTATATATATATATATATATATATATATATATATAAATTATTTTAAAATTCTGTTTACTGCCAGGTATTCAGAGTGATAGTGAGGAGAGCACAAAATACCACACTATCAATCACACTTATGACGTGACCAATGGAGTGCTGGAGGCTACAAGCCAAACTGAGGTGATAAACTATGACCTTTATTTATATTTGTTTTTTTACCAGTTCATTAATGTTTCCCCCCATTAAAACCCAACCACCCACATTTACATTCAAGATTCATCAGCTTTACCAGGTTACATATTTCACTTGCAAAAAGGTTATCGTGACAGTTTTTTTACATGTAGAAGTCTTAAAGGTACATGTAACAAGAACTGTTTTTTGTGTAATAGTTTAAACCTGTTTAATAAGAGCTAGGAGAGTTTAATATCAAAGTGAATTATGACTGAAAACTTGAATTTCTACATGTGTAAAATGTTGAATATGTACTATGTCTGTTGTGTCCAAAGGATGAAGGAAGCTCAAATAGTTCAGATTATACACAGACACCTTTTGAGCCATCTAGCGTGTTCTACACACCCAAACACCACCTGTCCAAAAGTACATCATCTGGTGTAGAGCATTCTCAGGTGAAAGTGGACATTTGCACAAGTTACAAACATATTACAAACTAAAATCAGAAAAGGCATATGCCTTGATAAATAAAGTACATATAATTCATAAACCCTTTATTTCTCAGTCACTGAGCTCAGAGGATGAGTTGGACGTCACAGTGGAGGTGTGTCGACCCAGCACATCTCCGGCAGAGGAAAAACAAGATGTAGAAAACAGTCTGAGTGGTATACAGATGAAACACCCTGCAAACATTTTATTACCAGATTGGTGGGTAAAATCTGTCCTTTTTTCTAACCATCATATCATTCTTATTATTATCCAGAATACCAGCTTGCTCAAGAGGACTCAAAGGAGTCTGAATCCATTACTCCTGTGCACAGGTACATTCCTAACATCAGGTACAAGAAATAAAGCTTTTCATGCAAATTACATTTTAGATATCTTAAAATAGAAAACAGTTATTTTAAATAGTCATAAAATTTCACAATTTACTGTTTTTACTGTTTGTTGATCAAATGAATGCAACCTAAAAAATCTTACCAACCCAAAACTATATTTTGTCTGTATAGTGTTTGTCGATAAAAATAACAATGGTGACTTCCTTTGGCTGACCCTGTGCTCTGTACTTTGGTGATTTTTTTTTCCGATCAGTTGTTTGCCAGACCTCGCTGAGATTGCAGACCTCTCCAGCATATCCTATTCACCAGCCCAGCACCAAAAGTGGGTGGGGTCAGCTGAAGCCCCGCCTATCCCTCACATCAGAGGACATCCACCCTGTAACAGCACCCCACGCAGCCCAAAAGGTATGAAGTGAATCCAAAAAATATAAGCATCTACTTAGGCTTCACTTTTAGGATTAATCAAAATTCATAGTCAGTTTTATGTAATTGTGCACACCATTTAATTACAGGCCGTAGGACCCTTCAAGATGTGCAGGTTGGCACTGAGCCCCTCCCTCACCTCCAGAGCCTGTTGGACACATCACCATGGGGCAGTGCTCCATCCCACACTGTCTGCACAGAGAGTTACGCCACAGCCAGTGCAGGAGACAGCAGCACTGTTAGTCAATGAATCATTAGATTGGAATTATACATATATGATATATATCAACAGCCATATGGGTATCAGACGATAAATGTGTTTTTATAATATTATCTGTATCAATCTGATAAGTAAAATAGACTGATATATTGATAACTGATAATTTACTTAAATTAACATTCCAGATGATTAATACTAGTTGGCCTGACTAATGTTAAACATAAATAAAATGTCTACTCAGAGCCTATATACTGCCCAGGACAAACATGCATTTTGTTTCTGTAATCGTTGTTAGATTTGTGTAATTTTACTGTATAAGAGAATGTTGGGTATAGGCGTGTATAATTTAATTCATTATTTTTTATTAACAATTATGTATTATAAATATTATTACAGATTTAAGATCACTAAATGTAGAATGATAACTAAATGACATATATTTCAGTTTTTGGCTTTAAAATATTAAAAATGATCAGTAATGAGTGCATCTCTAATTTCTAATATGTGCTTTTTAAATGTCATGTTGACTACTGGGATAATATGATGGCACACTATCCATCAAAGATCTTCAATATCGATGTTTTCTATGTGTTTTGGCAGCTTGAATTCACTCAAAAGTTTTGTTATAGATACAAATGCTTATTGTTATTTTGTTGTTGTAGAAGCTTTCATCTGACAAAAGTAAATGTACCATTATCTTATATTTACATCAATATATTCACAGCTATCAGATTTATATTGATATTCTGCATCTCTTGTCAGACCAATGCCTCTGTGTCTAGCGTCCTGCAGTCTCCAGCGAAAAGAGAAATGTCTAAGGAGGAAACAGACTCTCCCTCCAGCAGTAATGCAGAGTTTACCACTGCCAGCTCTGGAGCCAGACAGACCACTGAGACCAGTGAAGGGATGGAGCATCCTATTGAAAGTGTGCATTTAGAATTCATTGCTAAAGTGTTCTAAAAATTCATTATGAGACGTATTGTTAAAGTATTATTGATTTTAACAATTGCCATGGTGTGAGAATCAAAACTGTTTGTGATTCCCGTAGAGAATAATGATGTGGATGAGGAAGGAAAGGAAGTAGGTGACGACCCGTCAGATTCTGAACATCAATGTGAGCAAGAGCCCTCTGATGAAAAAGTGTTTGACGATGAAGAAATCTCAAAGAGGAAGGAAGGGTGTAAGGATGAAAACCTGTGTCAGATACATGGTGAGACAGATCTACAGTAGAACTGTGTTATTTTCATTTTTAAAATGAATTAAAGTATGTGCGTTTGTATTTTCAGACCAGCATCCAGATCTCAACTCTGCTAATATGGATAGTAATTCAAACTCTCAAAAAAGTGATAAGAGTCACAGCCTTGATGATACTGAAAGGTAAAACCCAATACTTTGCCTTAGTAAGGGGTATTTCATTATTGGTTGTTAACTTTCTGACACAGTGATGATAAAAAAGAAAAAGGACCTGCATAATGATTCTAGGGCTGTTCGGTTAGAGAAAAGCATCTATATTTAACATTAAAATTGCCCTCAAAAATTATGTGTCTATTTACACTTAGTGACTTCATGTGTCTTTATCACTTGGCTGGCTATCCACTTAGGTATGCACATTTCATTTACACTTGTAAATGAACCGAAAATTGTCAGCATGAAAAGTCAGCAAGAACTGGAAATTGCAACCAGTTTTTCTTCCCTACTGTGATGTATTAGTAAAACAGCTTCTCATACAAGAAAAAATCATTAGTTTTTGATAAAAGATTACAAGCACATAATTTAAAAACAAAATGTGCAAGGATAAATTGCAGACAAATCACAAATTCAATTTTTCCTCCCCTAAAAAAAAAAAAAAGATGCTTCAACTTTGAAATCTTGCAGGGCAAGCTCCACCCTTGATGAGGAGCTGCAAAGAATGCTTTTAGAAGAAGCCACAGTACAGAGAACCACCACAGGCCCAGGGTCACAGTGAGTGTTTAAAGTCTGTGTTTTTCAGTGCAAACAGACTTTCTAAAACTGTCTGACTTTTTAGAAGAATTTCACTCTTAAATTATAAAAATCATTAATCTGCACTTGGTCTAGGGTGTCTCAGTCTGAAATAAAAGGAGAGGGGGATGTGAGAGAGGGCTGTCCAGAAGGAGTCTACATAGAGACTGCAGGTGAGTGGATAGAAGTTATGGGGTCTTTTTTGGAAAACATTCCAGGATTTTTCTCCATATAGTGGACTTCACCGGGTTGAAGGTTTCAAAATTACAGTTTCAATGCAGCTTCAAAGGGCTATACATGATCCCAGACAAGGAATAGCAAAACGATCGGTCATTTTCTAAATAAATAAATAAAAATATATATACTTTTTAACCAAAATGCACGTCTTGCACTGCTATGCAATGCGCCAAGCATTACATAATCACGTTGGAAAGGTCACGCGCAATGTTGCCGAAAGTACTGATCCAGTGTATACAAAGCGAACGTGCAAAGAATAAGTCAAACGCCCTTTACAAAAAAAGGTATAACAACGCTGTCGGACGATTTTAAAGTTGAAGGAGAAAATGTTTTTTTTTTTTTTTTTAGAAAATGACCAATCGTTGCGCTAGACAAGACCCTTATTCCTCTTATTCCTCGGCTGGGATCAACTCATCAACTTAATCTCAATCCTGCTCCTGGAGGGCCACCATCCTCCAGAGTTTAGCTCCAACCCCACTACTAGGCATACTAGAAACTTCCAGTCAGGTGTGTTGAGGCAAGTTGGAGCTAAACTTTGCAGGACAGCAGCCCTTCAGGACCGAGTTTGGACACCCTTGACTTAGAGCGTAAGGCTCGCTGCCTTCCATTGTTAATCTAGCAACCCGTGTGAGTGTCGAGTCTGAGGAGGGGGAGTGGGAAACAACAAACTGTAACCATTTCAACCGCTCGCTGTTAATATTACACACTGCGCCTTTAAAGGTTCAGTAACTCAAACACCCAATGTAGTGTTTAACTGGTAAAGTCCTGTTGACTCTCTCTGTAGAAGACATAAATGGGCTGGGAGAGAAGACTGAGGCTGCTAATCAGGAGAACCATCTTAACAGGTGCACAAGAATCCTAAAATAAAATGCATTTGACCTACAGTGGAATACAGTGCTAGTGTAAATCTTACTACTTAGAAATATTGATACCATTGACTTTTAAACACTTAAGTCTTAGAAATGTAATGTTTTACAAGTAAATTACTAATTAAAATGACCTAACTTTCCTGACTGAAAATGCTCAAATTCATTTTTGTAATGTCATTGTTTTATTTTTTATCATCAGAGTTCTTGAGCAGACGCCTCCCCAGTTAGTCAAACAGCACTGTTAAAGAGGAGCCAATCTCTCGGATATCCTCAAGGTCTCTTGCATTTGAATCATTTCCATTTTAGATGCTTAAGTCATGTGGTTTGTGTTCCTTTATGTTGAATTTACAGTTAAATGAAAAAATTATTTCCAAATAATAATAACATAAAAAAAAACTTAGCTTTCAAACTTGTTCTTAACATATGCACATCTACAGTTTGAATGTGGATGTTACAATTGACTAACAGATGAATGTTGTTCAAGATTGTTTTTTAATGATTTGTATGTTCCATTTGAGGTTTTGGTATTGTTGCTACAGAAAATGTATTGCCATTTGTTGTTACGTTTAGTAAAGCATCTAAATAAAAGGACACATGCATATAAAAAAGACATTTTATTGCATACAAAAAAAAAAAAAAGAAGAATATACTGAATCTTACATTCAAATACAGTCTCCTTTGCTTTACTGAGATCTTGTCTATCTGAAGTCACATAAACACCTGTTTAACTTTACAAAAAATATAAACTCTTATGCTGTACAGTTTCTTTCTTGTACAAATCTATTGATTCCTCAACAGGTCATGATATAATTTAATACAGCAGCATAACATTATGCAGAAGGAATGGGACAAAAAAAAAAAATAACAGCCAGAATTAAGTTTATTCCTTAAAAAGACTGATAAAAGTTAGTTTCTTTTGTATGCAATCCCAATTAATGGATATACTGAACTTTATGGACAAATGTTTCTGAAATGTACTCCATCATTACTGTTCTAAACTGTTAAACCAATCCAAGTGTACGTAGAGGGGTTTTACTATAACACATGTGGAAGTTATTGGAGGCTTTACACATTTTGATGGGGTTGCATCTATTTTGTTTCTCAGTTTCTTGCCAGCAATGACACAAGTCCTTTCTTATCCAGCTCAACGAGTTTAAGGTGCTGTAAGGTCTTCATTGCAGAATCACTGACTTTCATGTTCAACTTCTTCATCCTCTGAGTGCTTATTGGCCCCCTGAAAATAGTTAGATCAAATGCATTAGAAAACACCTTTTAAGTAAAAAATTGAAAAAGTGACATGACGTGTGGCCAAGTATGGTGTCCCACACTCTGAACTTGTGCTCTGCATTTCACCCATCAAAGTAAACATACAGTAGTGAACACCGTGCTCAAGGGGACCTCAGTTGTGGGTAAGTTGGACCTCAGTCCAACTCTCTAACCATTAGGCCACAACTTCCCTTGACTGCCCCCTTTTCTCTGTATATGCCAAATCATGCGGTTGCCTTAATTTACACTACATTATTAATTATGTTAAGGCTCAGTGTTAAAGGTGCATTTGCACAAATGACTAGACAAACCTGTTCTTATCTGAGAAGTACTCGGATAACTGCTTATAGAGCATGTTGAGGTCATTCAGCTTCAAGTTACCACGTACACTCCGCGGGACAGTCTCAAATGTCCCCTCAGACACCTCTTCATGCGTGTTCTTTGCTGCAAGACATACAAAACAACTATATATTAGAATGACTGAGATTGATAAAGATGCTGTTCACCTTGGACATTGAGAAAAAGTTACAGCTGCTTTATGTTGATGTAATTATGGATTTCTTCTGTCCTTACATTCAGACTGTGCTTGAGTTTGAGGTTCTGATGTCGGCACGGCCTAAAGAAACAAAAAAGCATTCACAAATAGCCAAAAAGTAGCTTTCACTTCATAAGCTCAAAAATATTTACATTTTAATAGGTAAATATAGGGCTTGACATTAACACCCACCAATCGCGTGTGAATTTCAGCAGTGGCGTGTAACGCAGTCACTCCTACTAGACACTTGGGGGGTTAAATTTTAATTTATATATAACCTAAATATACATTTTTCAATTGTAGTCTTTTAAAAAGGCATCTGAAATAATAAACTAAGAGCAATGTTGTCAAAAATATGTCTCACATTAATTTGAGTTGTTTTTCACTGCTTATAGCACTTAAACAGTCAAATACACACACACACACACACAAAAAAAGTCAAAATATAGACATTTTATAGAGGAACTTTTATGTTTTAAAGGTGCCCTAGAACTTTTTTTAAAAGATGTAATATAAGTCTAAGGTTTCCCCTGAATGTGTCTGTGAAGTTTCAGCTCAAAATACCCCATAGATTTTTTTTTATTCATTTTTTTAACTGCCTATTTTGGGGCATAATTAGAAATGAGCCGATTCAGGGTGTGTGGCCCTTTAAATCTGGTGCTCCACGCCTCAAGAGCTCGCGCTTGCCTTAAACAACATAAAAAAAGTTCAAACAGCTAATATAACCCTCAAAATGGATCTTTACAAAGTGTTCGTCATGCAGCATGTCTAATCGCATAAGTACAGTGTTTATTTTGATGTTTACATTGATTCTGAATGAGTTTGAGGCTATGCTCCGTGGCTAACGGCTAATGCTACACTGTTGGAGAGATTTATAAAGAATGAAGTTGTGTTTATGCATTATAAAGACTGCAAGTGTTTAAAAATGAAAATAGCGACGGCTCTTGTCTCCGTGAATACAGTAAGAAACGATGGTAACTTTAACCACATTTAACAGTACATTAGCAACATGCTAACAAAACATTTAGAAAGACAATTTACAAATATCACTAAAAATATCATGTTATCATGAATCATGTCAGTTATTATTGCTCCATCTGCCATTTTTTGCTATCGTCCTTGCTTGCTTACCTAGTCTGTTGATTCAGCTGTGCACATCCAGACGTTCTGCCCTTGTCTAATGCCTTTCATAATGTTGGGAACATGGGCTGGCATAAGCAAATATTGGGGGCGTACACCCCGACTGTTACGTAACAGTCAGTGTTATGTAGAGATTCGCCTGTTCTTCGGAGGTCTTTTAAACAAATGAGATTTATATAAGAAGGAGGAAACAATGGAGTTTGAGACTCACTGTATGTCTTTTCCATGTACTGAACTCTTGTTATTTAACTATGCCGAGGTAAATTCAGTTTTTGAATCTAGGGCACCTTTAACGCACATGTAACAGTATAATGGTCAGGTCTTAAAAGTGCCAGCAGATTAAAATTATGACATAAAAAAAAAAAAAAAAAAAAAAAAAAAATCTCTGTATGGCAGTTTTTTCCCATGGTATCAATGTTAAAATTGTGGCCAATGGCTAGTAACTTTGGAAAACCACTAGCCATAGTGGCTGGTGAGCAAAAACGTTAATGTCAAGCCTTGTACATACATACACTACTGTTCAAAAGCTAGAAATTTATACTGTTGATCAGAAAGGACACATTAAATTGAACAAAAGTGACAGACACTTACAAAAAAAGTTAGAAA
Source organism: Megalobrama amblycephala (assembly GCF_018812025.1). Lineage (NCBI taxonomy): Eukaryota > Metazoa > Chordata > Actinopteri > Cypriniformes > Xenocyprididae > Megalobrama > Megalobrama amblycephala. Next base: position 52,597,921 of record NC_063045.1, read on the forward strand.
ATTTTGCATTTCAAATAAATGCTGTTCCTTTGAACTTTCTATTCACCAAAGAATTCTGAACATAAGAGACTCCTTTCAAAAACATTAAAAAAAAAATTATAATAAAAAAATCTTGCAACCCCAAATTTTTGAACGGTAGTGTAGTTCTGGAAGTATGGTAAAAAGTGTTTAAGTGTCTAACCTCTACATTTAAAGTGGCAACGGCTGAGCAGAGAGCATCTCTTGCTTCTTGTTCTTCTTCTGTCAGTGGCGGAACCTTGAATACCAGAATTCCCATTAGCACACAAACAGTCCGAACCACAAACCTAATGAAACTACTTTATTTTTTCAAAAAACACTTCCTTAACCATGGTAAAATCATTGTGTATGGCCTCTAGTGTAGTAAAATTGACAATGACCTTTCGATTTTGTTAGACTTGGGCTCTTGTTGATGAATGAATACCTGCACATCTGCCGTGTTCTGCAGCTGTTCAACCAGCTGTACTGTCGTATCCAAGTGAGCTCGTATGGAGTCCATGGATCGTTTCTGTTCCGCTGCGATCTCCTCCACCTGAGCGCACAGGGCCGCATGGCGCGCTTTGATCGCCGTCAGGTTCTCCAGCAACTGAACAGGGTTTCCCTGAAATCCACAACCACAAACTTAGAAAGACAGACTCGGTCACTATTTAAAATGAATAAACGAATACAAAATTACCTCAAACGAGCCCGCTTCACGCGCATTTGCCATGAAGTCAAATTTCAGCCGCTTTTCCACATATTCTATATCAGCTTCTGCTTTCTGGAACTACAAGGACACAGATCTAAACACCATCATTCAGTAAGCATTCAGAAGATTATGGTCAGGAGTTGATTGTTGTTTAGCATTTATTGGCCCATCTGAACGAGGGTATGATCTAAAACTTGAAACCCTATTAGCAATATTGCACTACTCTGAACACAGTGGACAGCAGAGGCAATACTGATAGGGTCCCAAGAATTAGTATTAGACATTATGACCTGTAAAACAGAAAACAAACAACAATATGCCAACTGAGATGGTGCACGTCTTTGAAAAGTTTCAAACATTGTGCAAAGCTGCTCTCAGACGCTTTGACAATACTATTGCACTGCTAGCTGTCCAATACAGTAGTGCAATGAAGTCAGAGCACCTGTTAACAGCAATTGATGTGGCTGGCCATGCTGTTGACCCTACCTTTGAGAAAAATCCCTGGCCAATGCCCTTTTAACATTGCACTGCTTTAATAACTGGGTTATCAGTAGTACAATATAAAAGGGGCACTGGACAGACAGTTCGCATTCAGGGTGGTCCTTTTGCATGCTGAAATATCCAATCATGTAAATAATGTCATTTAAAAGCCTGGGAAGAAGAACACAGTTTTCATATAAACATTACTGGTGAGATACAGATATGTAGACGTTGCATAATATGGGCAATCATTTTAAAAGTGAGTGTTTACAATTTCTGGCAAGCTAATACTGCGCCCCCTATCGCCTCCTCTTCCTCATATTTAAACTCACTCAAATTTAATATTAATGCAGTTTTAAAGTTTTACTAAAATCATGAATAGCAAAAATGCCTTTTATACGATTTTGCAGGCATGCAAATTGTCAGAATCCTCACAGACTAAACTTTTACAAAGATCTGTGCGTCTTTCAGAAGAAATAGACACATTTTATAAACATTTTATCAGTAATAACAACTGCGACATTAACTTGGTGTATATAAACCCGAACTGTTTATACATACATAATAACCGTATGCGTATTGAATAATGTATAGGAGGAGTAAGTTCGGGCTGCAGCGCGCAGTTTCGCGGACAGACGCACAGGCCCTCCCGCTCCCGCACTCCCCTCACCGTCGAACCAAATAAACATTTTCAGGCTGAATGCCATGGTTTCGCTTCAAAATATGCGCATTACAGTAATTTAATGATATGAAGACTGATATGGCTGTAAATATGAGTAAATAATAACATTAGCAGTGGCACCAGTTAGCCATCCAGCTACATGTTTTTCGTAATTTTCTCCCCTCCAACCTGAGGGAAAGTCAGAGGAATATACAGAACATGTAATTTTTCATGTTTTCTCTATATTACGTTTTCTAATGCAAAGGCACCAGTATTATTAACAGTTAGACGCATACGGTCAGTTTACAATGGAAAACATTTGATGGAAACGTTTGGCTGAAAAAACAGCTTACCATCGCCTCTAGCTTATCAACTGTCTCCATGTTGAATAGTTTACATTCCTAAAGCAGCCCCGGAAATATAAAGCTCGCAGCAGAACGCAAAACCTTCTCTGATTGGTCAGCTGTCAGAGCGCCTGGAATTTGATTGGTCAGTTTGGAAGGAGAAAGAGCGGAAAAGGGGTGGTATGTTCGGGATGGAATTTTAACGTACTACTGTCTTGTACGTACTACAGAGTATGTACACTGCAGACTATTTATAAATGTATGTGAATATGAATATTGAATTAGGTGATAAAACAGTATTTTTCAGTTTTGTGTTAGAGTATGTTGACTATTAAATATTATTAAATTGTGGGATACAGTGTTTTTTGGAAAAAAAAACAATGATTTTGCATTTTAAATCCTTTTTTCTGTAAAAAAAAAAAAAAAAAAAACACTTTTGCAATAATAAAAAAATAAAACCATCTCGAGATTAAAGTTGTTAAATTTAGAGAAAAAACTCGTTAAATTTAGAAAAAAAAGTCGAGATAAAATGTTGAGAATAAAGTAATTAAATTACGAGAAAAAAGTAGTTAAATTACGAGAACAAATTCGTTAAATTATGAGAAAAATGTCGTTAAATTTCGAGAAAAAAAATCGAGATAAAATGTTGAGAATAAAGTCATTAAATTGTGAGAAAAAAGTCGTTAAATTACGAGAACAAATTCGTTAAATTACGAATTTGTTCTCATAATTTAACGACTTTTTTTCTCCTAATTTAATGACTTTATTCTCATAATTTAATGACTTTATTCTCAACATTTTATCTCGACTTTTTTCTCGAAATTTAACGACATTTTTCTCATAATTATCGAATTTGTTCTCGTAATTTAACGACTTTTTTCTCGTAATTTAATGACTTTATTCTCAACATTTTATCTCGACTTTTTTCTCGAAATTTAACGAGTTTTTTCTCGTAATTTAACAAGTTTATTCTCAACATTTTATCTCGACTTTTTTCTTAAAATTTAACGAGTTTTTTCTCATAATTTAATGAGTTTATTCTCAACATTTTATTTCGACTTTTTTCTCGAAATTTAATGAGTTTTTTCTCGGAATTTAACAACTTTAATCTCGAGATGGTTTTATTTATTAATTTATTTTTTATTATTGCTTGGCCCTAATCCTCTTCTGTACAGATCAAATGAAGAATCAGAAAGGAGATCACATTTGATATACACCAGGCATAACATTATGACCACCTTCCTAATATTATGTTGGTCCCCCTTTCGCTGCCAAAACAGCCCTGACCCGTCGAGGCATGGACTCCACTAGACCCCTGAAGGTGTGCTGTGGTCTCTGGCACCAAGATGCCAGCAGCAGATCCTTTAAGTCCTGTAAGTTGCGAGGTGGGGCCTCCATGGATCGGACTTGTTTGTTCAGCACATCCCACAGATGCTCGACTGGACTGAGATCTGGGGAGTTTGGAGGCCAAGTCAACACCTCAAACTCGTTGTTGTGCTCCTCAAACAATTGCTGAACCATTTTTGCTTTGTGGCAGGGAGCATTATCCTGCTGAAAGAGGCCGCAGCCACCATGGAATACCGTTTCCATGAAAGGTTGTACATGGTCTGCAACAATGCTTAGGTAGGTGGTACATGTCAAAGTAACATCCACATGGATGGCAGGACCCAAGGTTTCCCAGGAGAACATTGCTCAAAGAATCACACTCCCTCCGCCAGCTTGCCTTCTTCCCATTGTGCATCCTGGTGCCATGTGTTCCCCAGGTCAGCGACGCACTCGGCCATCCACGTAATGTACAAGAAAACATGATTCATCAGACCAGCCCACCTTCTTCCATTGCTCCGTGGTCCAGTTTGGTGCTTTCGGCGGTGGACAGGGGTCAGCATGGGCACCCTGACTGGTCTGCGGCGATGCAGCCCCATATGAAACAAACTGCGATGCACTGTGTATTCTGACACCTTTCTATCAGAACCAGCATTAACTTCTTGAGCAATTTAAACTATAATTCATCTGTTGGATCGGACCACACTGGCCAGCCTTCGCTCCCCACGTGCATCAATGAGCCTTGGCTGCCCATGACCCTGTCGCTGGTTCACCACTGTTCCTTCCTTGGACCATTTTTGATAGATACTGACTATTGCAGACTGGGAACACCCCACAAGAGCTGCAGTTTTGGAGATGCTCTGACCCAGTTGTCTAGCCATCACAATTTGGTCCTTGTCAAACTCGCTCAAATTCTTACACTTGCCCATTTTTCCTGCTTCTAACACATCAACTTTGAGGACAAAATGTTCACTTGCTGCCTAATATATCCCACCCACTAACAGGCGGCATAATGAAGAGATAATCAATGTTATTCACTTCACCTGTCAGTGCTCATAATGTTATGCCTGATCGGTGTAACTTCTTTTTCGTACATCACACTGAAATGTCAAGTATGGAATACATTCCATGCAGTAAGCTCTGTTGTATACCACACAATTTGTTGAAAAAAGTAGGTCATCCTATTATTCTATGTGCATGCAGAAAATTTAGAATTATATACCTAACATAGCTAAACTCTGCACAGTATTCATACTCTATATTTACTCGATCTGCACAGTGTTTATACTCTCGCAGTATTCATACTCATACTTTACATCACTGTATTCATACTCTATTCACAGTATTCATACTCTATATTTACTCGATCTGCACAGTGTTTATACTCTCGCAGTATTCATACTCATACTTTACATCACTGTATTCATATTCTATTCACAGTATTCATACTCTATATATACTCTATCTGCACAGTTTATACTCTCACAGTATTCATACTCATACTTTACATCACTGTATTCATATTCTACTCACAGTATTCATACTCTATATATACTCTATCTACAGTGTTTATACTCTCTCAGTATTCATACTCATACTCAATTCACATTATTCATACTATAATCTGAATCTATATTTCTAATAATAGTACTCAAACATTTTGTCCCAGGCCTTATAAATATAGCAAGAGACTTGTTTTATTCTCCAATGTGTAATGTTCAGGCCAGGGTAACTTTAGAATAATCATGATCCTGGACAAATTCAGTTTTAAAACAAAATTCATAATAGGCCAAGTGCAGTTACAACTTTTTTTTTTTTTTTTTTTTAATGTTTATTTAAACAGATTTTTAAAACAGTATAAACGTTGTACTACTGTCCTTAAATAGTAATAAAAAAATCAGAGGGCTGAAAAAGTTTCTATGACGTTTCATCCAAACGGACCAATCGGCCGCCAGAATGTGAACAGCCATTGAAAGAGTAAGCGTTAGTAAACCCCGCCTCATTTAATATGACAGACAAAATGTCTATTCAATCACAGCTCTGCACACACACCGCTACACCAATCAGAGAAGGCCAGTAGGTCTAGCGTCAACAAAGCTTGGTTGCACCGTAAACTTGTTCTCCCCCGGTTTGCTCGTTAGAGGACGTTGGAGTCACAGTCAGGAGGGGCTCTATATCAAACATTAATTTTAAAACAGTAAGCACTTACAGAAAATCAAGCCAGCATGTTCTCCCGCATCGTTAGACCAACAGCCACCCTCGCCCGGAGCTTGTCCACCTCCTCCCAGGTAAAAACTTTCATATTTGTTAACATGCGAATGCGCTAACATTAGCATCCATGATGTATGCGAGTGTATAGTGACGCTAACCTGTCAAACTGAAATCAAAACCAAATGTACTTTTACTTTATTGATTCGTGGTCCTTAATAACCCATAGACTACAATAATATAATTGAAACTAAGTTAAGAAAACCCGCATCCAGGTAACCTAGAAGTTACCTTGCTTGGCATTTAGCCAGCGCACTGGCAATGTGATTTCTTAGTCATATGGTCTTAACGTTTATAGAGGTTGCAAGTATCACCTGTGAATCCAGTTGAAAACCTGCTGTTTGACATGAGAAGGTTTTTAGTCGACCTTGCCAACTCGTTTAGTCTGTCTGTGTGGGATCATCCAGGTTAGAGATGGTATCATTTTGACTTGCCCCCCTTTGAAAGGTCATTACTGTAACACTGTAATCAGCTACTTGTCTCACTGTTGTGTAGTAAGTACCACAAAGTGTCTTGATCTGTAATGAGAGATCAGGCTTTATGCAGCTTGTGTGTTGCCACAAAATGGCAAAAGTGATACTGAGATGATTCACCATCTGATATGTTTCATGAAACTAAACTTTGGGCTTTTTTTTAGGCTTTTAATTATTTTCCCCATACACCATGACACCCACATTGCATTCCTTTTTGTCCTTAACCCAATGCAATGCATGCAGTTAGTTTCCATTGGTATAAGACTAGTTAGTTTGTTATCAATAAGCTTGCACTAAACACATTCATATGCCATACAGACTTCCTTTGTACTGTCTAAACAGTTTACAGAATCCTTAATCACTTGGTTTAAACCCTCCCACTTCTCAGCATGAATTGTAGTAAAAACTCCCACTGGCATATTTCCAGACTGAAAAAGTCCCAAGGTCCAGTTCAAAAATACGTTTGTGTGACCTTCATTTGTAAACGCATAGATGCACAAAATGATGTTTAACATTTTTATTCAAAGATTGTTCCATATTTTGATTTAATCACTTTTTGATAACCAGATTATGATTAATGATTCCTCCACAAAGCAGTAAATTTAATGGCCTATTGAGTCAAAGTGCACTTTACTGATATAAGTAGGGTGGGTTAGCACATATTGCAATTGTGTGACACATTGCAAATTTTTCTTCTTGCAGAACAATGCGAAAGTAGCTGTCTTGGGCGCTGCAGGTGGCATCGGGCAGCCCCTGTCCCTCCTGCTGAAGAACAGCCCTCTAGTGAGCGAACTGTCGCTGTATGATATTGCCCACACTCCTGGAGTGGCTGCTGACCTCAGTCACATCGAGACCAGAGCCCATGTCACAGGTACAGAAATGGTTTTGGCTCAGCAAGCCTCTTAGTTTCTGATAGTTATTTTTGAGCTTTTAGTATTTGCAGAGAAATCAAGTAATTTTTTTAAACCCATAATTTTTAATTAAAATGTCAAAACTTGACAGTTGAAACAACATAATTTTATCTGGTTAAATATGCTAGACTTCTCAATTTAATTTGCTTAAACCCCACCACTTTTTTGACTTTAAATTGGTCTGCTATAGTGTTCACTGTCTTGCCTTTCAGGGTACATCGGCGCAGATCAGCTGGGTGCTGCACTGAAAGGCTGTGAGGTTGTTGTCATCCCTGCTGGTGTCCCAAGGAAGCCTGGTGGGTATATTTTTATCTCTGCTTTAATTTTTTAAGTGCATTTATAGTCCACATGGAATGGCATTTGCAACCTGTTTTATTTGTGTGAATGTAACATGGGATATTCAACAAAAAATGTTGATTAGCTTAAACATACAAGGTCTTGGTGATGTAAATGGGCTCATTTATAAATGAGAAATTCTGGTGGGTTTCTATAAATTTCTGAAGGTTGTGCTTTTCGTCCTTTTTCTAGGTATGACCCGTGACGACCTGTTCAACACCAATGCCACCATTGTGGCCACACTAGCTGATGCCTGTGCCCGTCACTGCCCTCAGGCCATGATCTGCATCATTTCAAACCCTGTAGGTATTAGGTCTGAGTTTTTTTTTATAACTGCTCAAAGGTCAAAAGGGTGTATAACACTATATCTCTGTGTATATACTGTATATATAAATTGATAATGCTTTGGACCACCCATTAAGATAATTGATAATTGTTGATATAGTAAAACACGTTCTGTATTATTAAACTACATTGTGAATTTTAGGTGAACTCCACTATCCCCATCACATCAGAGGTGATGAAGAAACACGGCGTCTACAACCCCAACAGAGTTTTTGGTGTGACAACACTGGATATTGTCAGAGCAAACACTTTTGTTGCTGAGCTCAAAGTGAGTTCTGTAAAATATATATATATTTATATAATATAATATATAAATTTGCACTTAAAAAAATCAGTATATTTTATATATTTAATGTCATTACCTGCAGTTATTTCATTGTCACCATTGCTGAAATATTTACAGGGCCTTGATCCCGCCCGAGTTAATGTGCCCGTGGTTGGAGGTCATGCAGGAAAGACCATCATTCCTCTCATTTCACAGGTGAGGAGAACCTGCATTACTACATAATTTATCATATATTCAATAAGCATTTGAACAGTATTACATCACATTGACTAGCTAAAGACATGCTGTGTTTTTTTTTCTTTGCTTTTTTTTTTAATGTCAATTTAAGTTTTTGACAGGATATTTTGTAGGATGTAAATCCTGTACTGTGTAAATGTTAAATATCTTCTGATTGTCACATTGTGCAGCAGTTTTGCTTTCAGACAGGTTGGTTAGATTATTAGGTGAAATGATAAAGATGTGTATTCTTTTTCTTTTTGTGTTGTTTTCAGTGCACACCCAAGGTTGAGTTCCCTGCAGATCAGCTGTCTGCTTTGACCGGCAGGATCCAGGAAGCAGGAACTGAAGTTGTGAAGGCTAAAGCTGGTGCAGGTGAGAACTGAATTTTTATATGCTGTTTGATTGCTTGTTTTTGGTTTTGAGGCTTTCATCATGTTGCTGGCAACTTTTTTTTTTTTTTTTTTTTTGTGTGCAGAAGCTTAATTTAGATAAGTAAAAATACCACTGAAAAGATCTGGAAATTTGTATCTGTAAACTGAATGTGTCTCTGTTCATAGGCTCGGCTACTCTGTCCATGGCCTATGCTGGAGCCAGGTTCACATTCTCGCTTCTTGATGCCATGAATGGAAAAGAGGGTGTTGTTGAATGTGCATTTGTGAGATCTGAGGAAACAGAGTGCAAGTACTTCTCTACACCTCTCCTGCTTGGGGTAAGTCTAGCTAGACCATCTTTAGATGTTATTTCATCTTATGTTCAAATTATACAAGGTCAAAGTAACAACATTAACATGGTAAATAGGTTTTCTGTTTTTGTTTTTTCCCCTTCTGGTTTATTAACATTTTTTTTTTGTTCAATTTCTCTTCCTTTTCTCAGAAAAATGGCATTGAAAAGAACCTCGGCCTTGGCAAGATCTCTGCGTTTGAGGAGAAGCTGGTAGCTGAAGCTATGGATGAACTGAAGGGCTCCATCAAGAAAGGAGAAGATTTTGTTTCAAACATGAAGTGATCTGTGCTTGTGGCACATTACCTGTGAAATGTCATTTATTTATAAAGCTGAGTCATTGTATGTCAACAGGGTTCCCTAAAAATGTATTTCATCATGTTCAAAGATGCAGACAGTCTTTGTACTGATTAAAACGGTCAAATCCAGCCATCAATAAAACGGTTTGTTTAACAACTCTAAACATCCTTGCATTTCAGTTCACTCTATTCAACATATTGCTATTTTGCTATGAGATTCTATTATTGACTTGTGTTTTGTTGTTGATTATGAACATGCAACTTGAGTGGCTCATAAATCTATGTGAATGAGTTTTACATAAACAAAAATGGCTCTGAGTAATCCTGCTGTCAGTTTTTCTTTTCAAACAAGGATCTTCTTTCCACATTCAAGTCTCTTTCCATGTGCTTGTCCAAATGAGTGATTTTGAGGTATTTAAATTGTTTAATGATAGATGATAGATAGCTAATGATAGATATTACATCTATTAATTTAAATTGATTAAAGATCTATATATAAATTGCAAATCTGCACCTTAGTCGTGTTACTTGAAGGGGGTACTGCATGTATGAATGATGATTTGAAAGGCTTTTTCCCCACAATATTTTGCAACCTTAACTAAAATAATATATTTATATATATAATATATATATATATATATATATATATATATATAATCTCTCTAAGGCCTGTGGCCAGTTGCATAAACTTAGTCACTATATTAAGACTGTGTCTTAAGAACTAGTTAACCAAGGGGTAATCAATGTTATTTTTCCAATTCAACTTATACCAATCTACCTTTTTATGTAGTGGACTTTAAAAAATTAGGACCACTCTTCAAGAAAAACATTAGTGTCTTAACTTTTAAGACTAGTCTAAGTGGTTTATGCAACCGGCCCCTGGTTTCACAGACAGGGCTTAGTCTAAGCCAGGATTAGGCCTTAATTCCATTAGGATATTTAAATCATTTTTATAAACATACACTAAAAAAATAAAATAACCGGTGTGCATCTTCAGACAAAACAATGGCACAAGATATGTCAGTACAAGTTGCTTTCAGTTAAAACAACTCAAATATGCATTTCAGGGATATAATTTATAAACATCCAGTTTTGTTTTTATTTCACCTTTTCCAGTTACAGTAGCATTAAAAACATAGTATTGTATAATGGATAGAAACCTTTCATTTTATGCAGTATATGGTGCTTAAATCATATTGCTGATAAATGTTTTTCATGTAAAATAACTTTTAATGGGTAATGGGTAAAAAAAAAAAATGCAAAAAGCTTGCATGCATGTAGTGTGCCATGCATAAATATAATGTTCAAAAAACACTATTGACGATTACAACCAAGGAGATGTTGATCACATTAGGAGATATTTAAAAATAAAATATTTAATATACAATTGGATGTTTATATTTTATATTTTCAAAGGGTAGCAACCAATACATCAAAAATCTTATGTCTATTGTGCTTTCTCACTTTTGAAAGAAAAATTTACCATCCATTTTACTGGCATAAAACGCAATAAAAAGTAAATTGCAAGTTAATAAATATTCAACAGGCTAAATTTATTTTATTTTTATTCTGTAATAAAAGGAAAAACAATTGTCAAATCCAGAAAAGCTAAAGAAATTCTTCTCTCACATTGGCTTATTTGAATGAGGTTAGCTCATTTGCATACGTGCAGATGAGCGGAAACGTCCTGCCACCAATCATTACTGGCGGTTCATACGAAAACATCGTCGCCGCATCCACCGCCGTACTAATTAGCCAAATTTACCGTTTCCATGACTTTACTCTGCAAGTAAATAATAATTAACTAAAATAAAGCATTCTGAATTTAGACAGAAAGTTTTTTTGGTGTACAGAGCGTCAAATAATGTCTGGTTTAACAGAAGACCGTTTGCGCGTGGTGGCGATCATTCACGCGCTCAAAGCTGTCGGTATCCGCGTGAAAAACTGGAAGAACTTTCTGAATGGAGATTCCAACTGTCAACAAACTTTTAGTCAGGTAATAAAAGAAAAACTTCTCGAAACGACGGGTAATTGCTTTAAATATAGTATCACATAACGTTACGTTGAATTTGTCTCACAGGAGAGCGCGGGACAACGCTTTGCTTTTGGACGTGACCTGCACTTGCTCCCTCAACATCAACTCTCTGACATGGGTGGTCCAGTACCTCAGTATGTTTAACAGCATCTCTTGTTTGTTTTAAAATTAAGATTATCAAAAAATAAAATTGAGTTTCACTAGAGAAGCATGGCAGTGGTTGTATGCCAAATGAGGGCATCTGAAGTGCTGGTTTTCAGGTTCTTGGTGGAGGCCTGTGGGTATCTGTCACAACATCTGGACACTGAGGGTCTGTTCAGGAAGACCGGATCCCTGAGTCGTATCCGAGCTCTAAGGGTAAATTCCTTCAAATCTGTCTATATCTTACCACTATGTCTATGTAGTTGTGTGTGTTAAATTTATACAGTTATTGTTTTGATGAATGACAATCTTTTCATTCAGGTACACGTTTTGACATTTAGGGTGTACACTTTATTTATTTATTTTTATTTGTTCCACTAGTTTTACAGCACTGGTCAAAAGCTTGGAATAATTAAGAGGTTTATGGTCACCAAGGCTGCATTTATTTGCATTTATTAGAATGATTTCTGAAGGATCATGTGACACTGAAGTAATAGCTGCTGAAGTTTTGCCATCACAAGAATAAATTACATTTTAAAGTATACTTAAATGGACAACAATTGTTTTAAAGTCCTATAATATTTCATAATGCTGTTTTTACTGTTTTTTTATTTTATTTTATTAAATACACGCAGCCTTGTTGAGCATAAGAGCCTTCTTTTAAAAACAAAAAAAAAATCCAAACTTTTGACTGGTAGTGCACATCTAAAACAAAAAATGAATGGCACTTTTGACAAATGTTTAAAATGATCAGCAAGAAATAGTAACGACAAATGCTTTATTTCATAGGCAGATCTGGAGCAGGGAAAGCCAGTCTTCCTTCCCCCGCACGCAGCCCTCCTGCAGCCCTGTGACGTCGCATCTCTCATAAAGCAGTTCCTGCGTGAGCTGCCATCTCCTCTCATCCCCACAGACCTCCAGATCCCTCTGATTCAGGCCCAGGGGCTTGAAATGGCACGTGACCAGGAGGGAGCGAGAAACAGAACAACTCTGCTCATTACAGCTCTGTTTCCTTCATCCCACGCTCGTGCACTCAGATACCTCTGCACCTTTCTGCGTCATGCTGCAGAGAGGTTTTACGTTTGATTGCAGCTTGAAAATATGCAGCTTATCTTTCTTTTATTCTCCTTGGATCTGTGCATATGTTAATGGAATATTCTCTTAAGCTTAAGTCAGTAATGATTGTAAGTCCTATTTTCCTCATGTTCATGTCTTTGATCAGATGCAGTGAGAACAGAATGGATGCGAGCAGCCTGGCCGTTGTTATTGCTCCTAACCTGCTTCAGTGTCCACCTTGCAAACTCACTCTGGACACCGAGAAGCATTTAGACCAGCAGACATCAGTGATCAAATCACTCATTCTTCATGCAGATCGTATTGGTAAAGATGTTGAAGATTTGTATGAGTGATTGGTTAACTGGCCCTTTGCTGAGTGCAGCATCAGATTGACCAATTTTGAGTAAACTGAACTACTTGTGTGAACTTTATCTATCAGGTGTTGTGCCATCATGCATGCTAGAGGCTTTAAAAGCAACAGGGGGAACAGAGACACCCTCTCCTGCAGGTGGCGCGATCTTTAGTAAGAGGACAGGACTCAGTGTTTACAGAAGTCTGAGACGACAACGGAGACGAAGTGTTGGTGGTGAGATTTTTTTCAGACTGCCATAACCACCACAGACAATTAGGCTGGTCATGTCCACCCCCAGTAATCAGAATAGTGGTCTATCAATAAGGTTTTTATTTTTATTATTAGGTCCCCCACCAATCCGAAATATATGGTGTCATCCTTGATTTTTGCAAAATCTAATTTTGAATTTAATTTTAAACACATAGATGTGGAAAAAAAATCTATTCTTAAAACAATCGTGAAAAAAGTCACGGTTTACACAAAAATATTAAGCAACACAACTGTTTCAACATTGATAATAATAAGAAATGATTCTTGAGGACCAAATCAGTATATTAGAATGAAGGAATAAATCACAAACATAAATTACATTTTAAATTATATTAAATATTATGTTTATATATTATTAAAGGTGCTCTAAGTGATGTCACGCGTTTTTAGGCCAAAACATTTTTTGTCACATACAGCAAACATCTCCTCACTATCCGCTACCCGCCTGTCCCCTGAACACACTGTAAAAAAACGCGGTCTCTGTAGTCGCCAGAAGCTCCGAAAACGGCAATAAAAACAAACTGGTGCAGCCTGGACCACAAAACATAATAAACATGCTCCAGCCAATAACCGACAAGAATGATTTTAAATGCACATTCATCTATTTAAGGAAGCACGGAGGGGAGGGGGAGGAGGAGGAGGAGGAGGAGGAGGGAGGGTCTAGCTAGCCTCTGTTTTGTTTGACAACACTTTGAACGTCAACAGGAGGTACTCCACCCAGGATCACTTAGAGCACCTTTAATATATATATTGTATATGTAAATTATATTAAAATGGTTATTTAAGTTGTAATGATATTCACAATTTTACTGTAATATATAATGTGTGTGTGTGTGTGTGTGTGTGTATGTTTGATGTTACATTCAAAAAGACATTTTCTGGCATTTTTGTTTCAGTTTTAATGATAATGTAAATTTTAATCAAAATATTGTTTCAGAAATATTTGTTGATGCTTTTTCCAAACTGAAGCCATGTCGTACTCCCACTGGGCCACCAATAGTCTTAGATGTCACGTCAGGTGAGTCACATTATTTTTGGATGGAAAGTGCCTTCCTATTAGTTATCTTAAACTGTAAAAGTAAAAAAAATGCTTCTTTGAACTTTATAGTGACTCCTCTCTCAAAAAGCCCCACTCCTCAATCACCAGTTACAGTCAAACGTAAAGCAATTGAGGATTCACTTCCTGAACTTGAAGGATCTGCGAAGAAAAGGTACATTTGTTACTTATCGTATACATAAATATCAATATTGTTGGCTGTCAGATGACTTTATAGACTACTTGCAAAAAATGTTTGGTGCATTCCAGATCTATTTGTGCTTGTGTGTTTATTGTTCAGGCGGTCTCTACATGACCTAAGAGAGGACATGCCGACAACCATCTCTCAGGCAGAAGGTCAGTCTATTTATGTGTGTATTTTACCAGCTCATCTCCTGAGCGTTGTAGAATATTAACACAACAAAGTTGCTTTGCAAAAATCTGTTAGAATCTGTAAGCGGTCCCCTGAAAGAAAAGTGTAGTAAAGAAGAAACCATTACCACCACCAAGAAGAGAAACCACACAAGAGAACAGCGGAAATTGCTTGGGTACTGTATCATGACTGCGCTCTACTCTGTACAAAAATGAATGACTAATTTGGGGATGAATTCTAATATACAAAGAGTAGCAGTTAGGCTTATATGTGTTTTGGGGTTTTCAGGCCTCCAACACAAGAAAAGGTGCATCGGAGAAGAAGATCTCTCAGATTTTTTACTGTGTCCAGTGGAAACTACAGTGACCATGCATGTATTTTTTTTAAACCAATTGTTTTTTTAGTAGTTTTTACTTTTTTAATTATGCTAACCTGGTTTCATAATTTTAGCTTTCAGTGACACCAACACACAAAGGGCCTGAAAACTGTTTAGAAGAACACCAAGAACAGTCTGACTGTAAAAGTGGTTCACCACCTATAAATGATGATGTTTCTCCAAGGATACCCCTTATCCTCATTGATGGACCAGGAGGAGGTTTGGATCCGTTTTTATTAATTTATTTTAAAGATCTTTGATTATCAGTTGAATCTAGATTTGAGCGCTGTTTTTTTTCTAACTTGCAGTTGTTGGGAATGAGGTGGACGACGACCCGGATCTTCTCAACTGCAGTTTTGTTGAAAGCCCTAATGACTGTCTAATCATGGGATCTGAAGCCTCTTGCATCCAAAGACAGGACAGTGAGGAACCCTGTGATGATGAATGCTGGACTGTACTTGAAGATGAGAACTTTGAACCGTTAGGAGAATGTGAGGTAATACAGTCTGTCACTCAAAATGAAGGGTCTCAAGTTGATGCGAGCATAGAAGTAGAGAATGAGCCGGAGGTGAAGCAGCCTGAAATGCTGCCACGTAAAGCGTCCAAAAAAGATAAGAGCAGCTCTAAGAACCGATCTCGTCCTCGTAGATCCATAAGCCTACCTGAGGTGACGCTGGAGTCTTGTACTGATGAGATGCCTGATTTGGAAAAGGAAGGTGGTAGAGCTGAACCTGAGATGGATAACAGTGTCTGGCCAATGTTTGCAAGTCTGACCCTCTCAAATGAGCAGGAGAGTGTAACTACAGAGAAGAAGGTGGGTATCAATGAAGCGCAAGAGACAAAAGGAAGCATTAAAACACAAAAAAATTATAAACAAGACAAGATGGCAGATTCAACTCTTGGTTTCAAAAGACCCCATCAGCGTTTGTCTGTGGCTGAGCGACTTAGAGGTTTTAGTGCTTTGACCTTGCTGCTTCGGACATCACGAGCGGCACCTCAGTTCCGGGAGAAACCGCAGGAATCTCTTCAGAGGGGAGCAACGCGCCTTCGGAGGCAGGGGGCACGACGATTTGGCCGCTCCATCAGTCATGAGGGCGTATCAGAAAGACCACCAGAGCAGAGCCCTGTGGGATCTCCACCAGCAAATCAGGCTTTCATAGATATATGCAATGCTAGCCCTGATTCAGGTGTAGAGTCTGTCGATCATGAACCGATTAATGATTTACATCAAGAGATGTGGAAGAGGTCACAGAGTTCCCCCCAAAAACAGACGAAAAATGATGTGGATTCTCTGAGCTCGTTGGAAAACCCAAATCAAGATCTGGTTTTGTCTGCAGTGGAGAAAACTGAATGTCAGTTCCTGTGCAAGCAAACAGAGCAGAATGTCGAGGAGCTTGATCTTCATAAACTGTTGGATCAGAAGTGCCACATTGGTGGTCATGAGGAAAACAATCATCAAGATTCAAATGTTTCTCCAGTAGTTCTTACACCTGATTTTGCATCTCCAATGTTCTTCCAGCAGATGGTGCCATTGAATCTTTTTGAAGACACAAGTTCAGTCGAAGACTTCAGAACAGATCAAGTCTCTCCTCTGCACGAAAGCAATAAAGAAACCCTCTCATGGCTAAAAGGCAGTCCTACATTTGAGTTTCCACCTTTTGCTTCTTTGACATGTGATGGTGTGATTTCTGAAGATGACACAAGTAACAGGTTGCCTTGTGATCTTTCCCCTCCAACCTTTCAGTTTAGACGTCAGATCACTAGAAGGCACTACAGAGACTCTCCCCGCTGGCCCTCGCATGAGGTGCGCATGTCTGCTTGGAACCCGTTGCCACTTTAAACATTTGGTGCTTTCATTTTTATTAGTTAAATAACATTTTCCAATGACTGGGAACTGAGTCTGGTTTGTGTAATCATCTAACTATTATTTATGGAACAATGTTTTTATTTGTTTTTTTATGTTTGTGAGCTGTCACAAAATTTCTTTGTTCTTAATAAAATCTGTTTTAATAGTTCACTTACTAGTTTTCTAGTTCACTTCATTTAATTTCCATGCATATAAGGATCTGTGACAATCTATTTGCAAAACTAAGGAAGATTGGTTTGGGAAATATTTTAAAGGAATATTAATGCTTAAATAGAAGATAAAATGACAGCTACTGTGGCATCCAAGTTGATCCAGGAAATGTGTGATGTAAGTTTGTAAAAGCAAAACATGCACTTGCACTGGAAGTCAATTGGCAAACTGTTGCCCCATAGAGTTCCATTGCAAGTGCATTTCAGTACAGTTTTCTTTTTCTTTTATATTTGTACAAACTAAGTTTGAAATTACTTTGTGGTGACACAGAATATTTCTTTATTAGAGTGAAATTATTTATTCATTTATTTGCTTTAAATATTCAATTAAATTCACATTTATGTATATAGTGACTTCAGAACGCCGGCTTGGTATTGGCAGACGCTGTTCACGTGAGCAGCACGACGCATTCGTGTGATGCTGACGCAGGAGCCGGCCTATTGTTGAAAAAAGTCGTTATTTTTGTTTCGTTTTTTGCGCACAAAAAGTATTTTCCTTATACAGTCTGATCCAAAGCATGCTGGGAATTAGAAATCTGCTGGGAAAACTAAATCATATTAATGATTACAATTTACAATCAAATTTTGAGTTTATGCAACTTTTTTATATTAAGTACAATGAACTTTCATTATTATTTGAGTGAAACAAACTCATTTAATTTAATTTCACTGTTCAGTTTTACAGTGTAACTTTTTCATTGAGGATGCAGGGCAACCAGCTAGTAATGCATTACAGTAATCTAGTCTAGAAGTCATGAATGCATGAACTAACTTTTCTGCATCAGAATCAGATAACATGTACCGTAACTTAGCGATGTTTCTAAGGTGGAAGAAGGCTGTTTGTAACATGAAATATGATTTTCGAAGGACAAGTTGCTGTCTAATATAACACCCAGGTCTTTAACTGTTGAGGATGAAGTAACAGTACATCCTTCTAAATACACAGATTCTGTGTACATGTTTTTGGTCCAATAAGTACTATCTCAGTCTTATTTGAATTTAACAGAAGAAAATTACTGGTCATCCAATATTTCATATCTTTAACACACTCTGTCAACTTGGACAATTTAGAAATTTCATGTGGTTGTGATAAAACATATAGTATTATTGGCATAGCAGTGGAAACTAATTCCATCTTTTCTTATAATATTACCAACACTCAAAAAAATAACTTGTTGGTCTAACTTAATTCAATTATGACACCTATTTCCACACGGTTGAACTGATTTATTTGAACTTAAGCTAGGTTAATTGTACTGATGAGTAAAATTCATCCTAATTGAATGAGATCACACCAGTTTCATTTGACATATTCTGTGAATGTTTCCTGAACATAATTCATTCTTGTTGATCCAACCAGTGCTATTGCAATTCAGACTGGTGCCCTTGTGCAGTGTTGCTCAAGTTTTCTGCACTTTTAAGGAAATGGAAAGACCTGTTAGTGTTTAAATGTTTAATGTTTAGTTATTTTGAACATTTAAAAGAGTTTGTAGCGTATATATATATATATATATATATATATATATATATATATATATATATATTTTTTTTTTTTTTTTTTTTTTGTTACCATCGTGGTGAAGATGTGCGCTTGTGCTTAGGTTGTGAGTAGCTGTTGTACACAGACATACATGTTTCATGACCGTTGAGAGGGATAAAGCTGATGACCATATGTAGACTGTGTAAATTATGTGCTGGCCCTCAAACTAATTTATTTATATTTCTATAAAAACTAAACTAAAATAACACTTTTTCATATGCTAAGTAACATTTAAGAACTTCTCATCACTGGCTTTAGCACAGTTAAAGCTTGTTGAGAAAAACATAGATTTATTTCATGTAGCCACCCATTGCCTAACCACAAGGTCTACACTTCAGCATAATGGTAACCTCAAAAAAAATCGACATAAACTCTTTTAAATGTCAAATATAACTGAACATCAAACTTTAAAAGGTATTTCCCTTTACTAAAAAACACATTAAACAGCACTTAAGTTCAACATTTACTGTCCTGATCTTTCCCTACGCAAAGCATGCTGGGAACTAGAAATCCACTGCCCAGTTTCATTCAATGCAACATAAATGATTCATGTCATCCCAACACAAATGGTTTAGGTTAACCTAACATTTTGCAAATTTAATTTCATTTAACATAATACAATTGAGTGCAAATGCCAATTAAGTAAAAAACCAAAGATTTGTGTTGGTTCAGCTTATTTTATTTAAATAAACTGAACAAGCAGCTAGAATCATTTTTTTGAGTGAAGTAGCAGCATATATATTGAAAATAGAAGAGGGCCTAACACAGACCTATGCAGCCACTCCACGTTATCTAGATTTTTCCTTGTTTAAATAAACAAAATGGTAATGGTCTGATAGGTACGATCTAAACCACCTTAATGCCTATCCCTGAGTACCGATGTAATATTGTAGTCGATCTAAGAATATTTTATGATCTATTGTAGCAAACGCAGCACTAAGATCAAGCAAAACTAGTATTGAGATACAGCCTTGGTCAGAAGCTAAAAGTAAGTCATTTGTAATTTTAACAAGTGTAGATTCTGTGCAATGATGAGGCTTGAGTCTTGACAGAAGTGTTTCATAGATAACAAATATCCAAGGAACATATCCAGATTAAAGGGAAAGGAACAGTATTTTCACTCATAAAATCAGTTTAAATTATTATAAAAAGATTAATATCCTTTATTATGTAAAGCCAACAGAGAGTGCTAATGTTAGTTTAATTAGGCTGGTGCTCCTCCTCTTTGATGTGGAGCAGCAAGAGGACGCTAGAGAAAGGAGCTGCCTGTTAATCTCTGTGAACCACATTCACCAGAGCTGGAGTCTCAGTACTTCCACCCGCACAGGCAGCCTCTGGCCCGAAGTGCAAAGAGAAGTGGGGAAACTCAGGCTGGGATCTGTCCCAGCTGGGAAGAAGGAAAGAGAGGGAACCGTGTCTCATTTTCCTGCCCGTTAAATCTCCTGCACCATGGCAGAAGGAGCGGAGGGAGAAGAGGAAATCCAGTTCTTACGAACAGTGAGTTATTTTGAGAATACCTTACCTCTGATTAGTTAAAAATATATATATATATAATTATAAGCACTGTAAATATTTGTAAATTTTGGAAATTCATACAATGAATGTATTAGAAATGTGATTTTTTAAATGAATGGAAATTACTGAATGTTTTAATGAATGAAGAAGTCATGGAAATTCATTGTTTGAAAGGTGTGTGAATTCTTAACATTGTATATGGTCAGTGTTGAAGTTGACCACATTTCTAACAGCTGTCTTATTCAGTTTTCATGAATGTTTTTGGATGAATGACATGACCAGGTGTGTGGATTTGCTGGCATTGTTGTCTATTTATACATAGTGCAGTGCAGAGGTTGGATTGTCACTGTTTGAAACGGGACTTTACACTTGGCACTGCACAGAAGCATGACGGCAACGTACTGCCAAGACTAAGATATACGTCTAGATTATAGACTAAAAATACAGTACAAAGGTCTGTAAATTAAAGATGTGAGAGTGAAGCCCATTACTGCCGTAATGTAATGCATTGCATACCATGTTGTCAAGCTTCTTTGGAGAGAGGAGTCTATGCTTTGACTTTAGTGTTGTAAATGCCTGACCTGGCTGTGTTGGGGTTAAGTCAACATGGACATTGAGTCATTCTAACAAGAGCACTGGAAGATTTTAATGCAGGATGGAGTTCAACCAATGCAGAAGCATAAATTCGAGACAACTAGTGCTGTGCTGTTGTTTGTGATGCTGCTGTCTATGAGCTCTGAGTCTATATACAGAGATAGGATTAGCAGCTTTCTGGCTCGTCATGAACCAACACCTGTTTGTTACAGTCTATTTAAAAAGTCTATTGCATGTCTCCCTACTTTTATGTCAGCCTCTAGAGCGTTTCAGCCCATATTGAGAGTTTTGTTTGAATAACAGAAACATTTCATGAACACTGTTAAAATGAAGGTCCTTTTATACTAAATTTTGGATAGTTTTTGTCTCTTGTGAGCTAAAAGTCTTCTGCTTAAATTCTTGAAATTAAGTTTGTAGCTCAATATGAATTGTGCTAGTGTGTGATTTTTCTGATGAATAATCTTTTCTTTTTTTTTTTTTTTTTTTTTAAAAAGGTTTTTGAAATTGATGAGTTGGAGTAGATAATGAAAGAAAAGGAGATAAAGTGTCTAGCTTATGAAATCCCTTAATGCTTTTTACAAAACATCACAGAATTTTGGATCACTCTTCATTGAAAGTTGTTTTATTGGATGGTATTTTTGATGCAGTTTCTTTATGTATTCTGTGATTGTGGAACAGCCGTCAGATGGTCGTTGTCACTAATGAACAGTAATTTTTGCAGTGATTACAGTTCAGCTATTACTTTGTGTGACTCTTGCTCCAGGAAAATTGCATGTAGCAGGTGCCACAGCCTGAAATAGGGACAGAGAATGAGGAGGAGGCCCGGAGAGACAAGTAGGGTAGAAAGCTGATTAAAAAAGAATTTAATGCTTGTGATACTGTAATTGGGTTGCTGACATTTCAAACAGTAAGCGAGACATGCTAAAACTATTTGAAGACCATTTAAAACAAATTTATCTAAATCTTTATACATTTTCAAATTTTATTTATGCCGTTTTTATGACCTCATATTAATACATAATATTGTATTTGTCGCACAGCAGGACTATGAATGGCAAAAAAAGAAAGTTGATTTAAAAAAAAAAAATTGACAACTTTTTCTAAATGTTTTTGAAAGATGCATATGCTCACCAAGGTTGCATTTAATTAATCAGAAAAAATACAGTAAAAAATAGTAATATTGTGGAATTTTATTGCAACTTATGATAACTGTGTTCTATTTTAATATATTTTAAAATATAATTTATTTCTGGTGATGGCAATGCTGAATTTTCAGCATCATTACTCCAGTCTTCAGTGTCACATGATCTTTCAGAAATCATTAGAATTTGCTGATTTGGTGCTCAAGAAACATTTACTACACTGCCAGGCCAAAATCGCTGTTTGGATTTTAATAGACAGATACCTCTCCATGGAAATAAATGTTGTGATATTATTTCCATCAAGAGGTGCATCAATTTTTGGTCAAGATCTTGTATTGACAATGCATGAGGGTGAGCACTCTTTAAAGTCTCCTCCAGCACAACCCAAAGACTTTTAATAATTTAAGGTCTGGACTCAGAGGTGCCAATTCATGTGTGAAAGTGATTCTTCATGCTCTCTGAACCATTCTTTCACAATTTTGACCCTGGTGAATCTTGACATTGTCATCCTGGAATATGACCATGATGTGTCTTCCTACATGGTTGTTTAAGAAATGAAAAGCTACACACTCCATCTTTAAGGGTTAAAAGAACTGTTGCCAAACATATAACATGCTAGAAACATAATAATCACTGCAATAATGATCCAGTCATAAATTAAGTATTTGCCTATTAAAATCCAAACAGCAACTTTTTTTTTGGCCGGGCAGTGTATATTGTCAATGTTGAAAACAGCCGTTATTCATTTATTTTAAATAGAAATCTTTTGTAATAATGTAAAATGTTTTCTTGCTGAATAAAAGTATTAAAGTCGGCATGAAACAGAAGTTGCGATAGACTTTTCTTCCCTATTATTGTGACGTGTATATATATATATATATATACAAGTGAAACGTTTTCTTGGACAAGAAAAAATGTTGGGCAGAACTTTATTTTGTCCATCAGGAATTGATTGGATTGTTGGATCACTGTGGTTTGCTTACTGCTGTGATCTCACGCGAGTGACAGGTTGTCCTGCCCTTGCGCCAGTAAATACGTCATCACAGAAGAAAAGAGATGAAGCTGCAAGTTGGAAGGGAAGTTATTTTAATTAAAGATTTTAAGAGCACATGAATAAAAAAAAAAATATATGTGCACAAATGAATCCTTTATAATACTTCAACATTCCATAAAAAACAAAATTTTCCATTTTGATTTTATAGTGACTTTAAACTGAACTGTTGAACAGTAGTGTATTTCCAACAAGAAGTTTAAATATTTGAATGGGATGATTATAAATAAAAATGAATGCTTGTTTCAAACATATTCTGACACTTATTAAATGCAAATGCTATTATTGCAGTTTCACAATGACTATATTGTCATAACAGAAGAACTGTCTCAGGTTGCTAGCAGAATGTGTCAGTGTGGACAGGGTTTTCCACAGCCCACTGGGTTACATTCCAGCCCTTGAATATCTCAGCAGATGACACACTTACATACATAATACACTGTCATGCAGACTGCCTGTCAAGGACATGACCTGCCCCAATTTGTCTATAAAGGCATCCTATAACTTTAATATAAAATGCTTATAATTTTACATAAACATTGCATATTCATACAACACATGTAGAACTGAATCAATGGGACAATAATGAGGTTATTAAATTAAGTCTTTTTGAGGTCAACTTGTATGGGAATAGAGTTTCAGAGGGTGATGTTGTACATAAAATTAGTAGCAGTACTACAGGCTTTATAACTCTGCATTATGATCAAATAAATTGTTGATTTCATATAACCGGTGAAATAACTTTGTTTCTCATTAAACTTGAATATATTTAATATATAAATCAATCTTTCTTTCTTCTCAGACAGGGCTCATCTAAGCCTTCTCACATGTGTTTTGGCAGTAACCTGAGCCACATTCAGGATTAAGTGCTTGCTGCCTTGATCAAGGTTACAAATACCAAGTTATGTAGCAGCAATGTGTGCTATGGACATGCTGTTACAAAGAAAACATCAATGGCTTGTCTAAAGCAGTATTTCAGAAAGTGGCAATATTCATTACTGAATCAAATTGGATTTCTGTGATTCCAAAAGAGCAGAGATTGAGACGTTTACTCCCAGTACTCTTCAGATATTGGACAATGCATTGACAAAATGTTGTCTTTGTTTATCACAAGGTTGCATGAGATGAACCTCAGATTGTGCCCCGAGAAGTACTCACAGTCACTGAATAAAATAAATGATGACATAATTCAATTTTGCTAACTTTTTGTCTAATGTTAAATAGATAGTTCGCCCAAAAATGTAAATTCACCCTCATGTCGTTCCTGTGAATCACAAACAAAGATTTTTTTTTTTTGTCAATACAGTGGAAGCCAAAGGGCACCAAAATGGTTTGGTTACCAACATTTTATCAAAATATATTTTGCGTTCTGCCGGGAAAAAAAAAAGGTTTGAATCTATATGAGGGTGAATAAATGACAACAGAATTTACATTTTTGGGTAAATGTATTATCCCTTTAACTATTCTGAAATGTTTAGGCTTCTTTAAAAACATGATATATAAACCTAAGATTGACATTTTGACATTTATTTTCTTTGTAGGATGACCAGGTGGTTCTACAGTGCACAGCTACTATCCTGAAGGAGCAGATCAAACTCTGTCTGTCCTGTGAGGGTTTTGGGAATCGCTTGTGTTTTCTGGAAACTACATCCAATGCTCAGGTATGCTTAAATCATTCTGAATTAATGAAATACTCTCTGATATTTTAGATTCCCAGTATTCTATACTTTTTTTTTGTCATTCTAGAATGTTCCTCCTGATCTGGCGATATGCTGCTTTATCCTGGAGCAGTCGTTATCTGTGCGGGCCCTTCAGGAAATGCTGGCTAACACAAATGAGCTTAATGAGGTTTGTTCAGAGCACATACATCAGGAATAAGGGTGAGAGTCACTCTTAAAAGGATAGTCCACCCAAAAATTTAAAAATTACATTGGAGCCACATGAGGGTGAGTAAATGATGATGGCAGTTTTCGTTTTTGGGTGAACTATCCCTTTAATATCAAATCAACTAAATTCAAATTCATTTATTTGTTGTACCCAAACTGCCATGAAATGCATGACCATCTCTTGTTCTCCTTCCTTGTTTTCTCTTTTGCCTACTGTAGGCAGTCGATTTGGATAAATGGGTAGGTTTCCATTTTTGCCTCGAAATGTTCCTTGAATTTTGCTTATTCTTATTACTGTGTTTCTACCTCACATTAAAGCTGCCTTATCACTGTCTCTGACAAACGGCAGACCAGAAGTCATTCATTGCGAATGTCAGAGACATTGGAAAGGCGAGCTATAACTAGGGCTGCAACTAATGATTATTTTGTTAATCAATTAATTAGCCAATTATTTCTTGGATTAATTTGATTTTAAAAAGCCCAGTTTTCATTTTTATTTATTTATTTTTTTAGATATAACACACAATTCCACGTCCTGCCCAATGCAGTCCTTCAAACAAACGTGCTAACTGAAAGCTAAGAAAACATACATAGAAAATATATCCATATCTATGGTATATGCAAAAGAGCTATAAAGCAAATGGACAGTTTAAATCCCCATCAATAATGAAGATAATAATAAAGATGATAAAGAAAAACAAAAACACAAACTTGTTACTCTGGACACAGTAACCTGTTACTGTCATTTCTTTATTCTGTAAATGTAAGAAACGTCTTACATTTACATATATTCAATTATATGCTCTTATCCTTATTAAAATACCTGAATTTCATGTTGACTTTTAAACCTAAATTTAATGTCCAACAACAGATATTTCAGCAAAATGAATATTTTTGCACTGAATATTAATTGTCTCCCTCTCTCTAACTTGTCTGTTTGACTCACATGCGCTCATTCAGTAAAGTTTAACGCAGACTGCCATGTGTCTTCATGCAAAATGGACACTTACAGATAAGGATATAATTGTAAAAAGAAAGTTTTGCACTGAGGAAACATATCACACATTAAACAGCACACGCATCTGTCAAAGCGCCTGACGGAAAGTCATGTTAAACATTACGCTAATGCATTAGCTAGAAGCTTAAAATAAAGAATTCTCATCTTTTGGGCAGCTTGGATCGCGTACCTTTGCCGCAGCAGCTCACTCTGTTCCCTCCACTATGTTTAGATGCATTTTGGCCGTATAACTGCGTTATTGAGTGCTGTAATTGACGTGACTGGCGGAAGTTTTCCGTGCACGGTGGGCAGACACGACTAATCAGTAATGACATTCGTTGTCGATGAATTTCATTATCGATTTTATCGATTACTTGTTGCAGTCCTAGTTATAACTGAGACCACCCTGATGCTAAACACTGTTTTTTGTCTTCTCGTAGTCTTTACTCACCTATTCTGTGTTAATCTTTTGGTTATTACTGTGATAAAAACTATATCTGTATAGATGCCTATGCATCTCTTGAATTAAATGGTCATGTTTTTTCACCACCTTTCTAGTCTTCACAAGGAGGAGGCCACCGCACGTTGTTGTATGGCCATGCCATCCTTCTCAGACACACTCACTCTGGCATGGTGGGTCAAATCTCAATATACACACATGCAAGCCATCACTGGATGAGTATTTTCAGAGAAAATTGACTACAGTGAAATAATCATTTATTCTGTCCATTTTCATTGATTGCCATCTCTTTGCATGATGCAGTACCTCAGCTGTTTGACAACATCAAGGTCACTCACAGACAAGCTGGCCTTTGACGTGGGCTTGCAGGAGGACTCGACAGGTATCTGATTTCTAGTGGATTGTTATCACAAATATACTGAGTGCTTGTAAATATACAAAAGGGAAATCTGAGTTAAAGAAAATCTCTCTCCAGGTGAGGCATGTTGGTGGACAATTCACCCTGCATCCAAGCAGAGATCAGAAGGTGAGAAGGTCAGGGTGGGCGATGATCTCATCCTGGTCAGTGTGTCCTCTGAGAGATATCTGGTAAGGCTCGTCTCTATATAGTCTATAGTGGAGCCTTACAGTTTCACTTGAAACATCTGTCCCATCAACAGCACCTGTCCTATGCCAGCGGAGACCTCATGGTGGACGCTTCTTTCATGCAGACCCTTTGGAACATGAACCCAGTCTGTTCTGGCTGTGAGCTGGCAGAGGGTAAGCTTAAAGCACCAGCGTTTTTTTAAACCCACATTTTGTTTGCCATACAACGTGGGACATTTTATATGCATTAGGGCTGCAGGATTAAAAATCGAATTGCGATTTTTCTAATAGAAATTGCGATTTTAAAATGCTATTTAACCCTGCGGTGCTCCTCGTGTGGCAGTCAAAAATGACCAATGTTTTATTTTTTCAATGAAATGAATGCTCTATATTTTAAATTTGATAATGTTTTTTATTTAATATTTTTTATTTGTAGGGGATTTTATGGTACTAAATTATATTTATGCAGTAGTTATAATCCATTTAATCCATTTATTTAACTTAATGTCATAAACTGTCTATAATGCTTTGGAGCACAGACTTAAGTTTGGTCTCTTTTTAAAGACACTTGGATTATTGCTAAAGTGAAAAAGTTTTTTTTTTGTGAACTTTTAAAAAGTTGTAGAAGTTTATTATTATGAAAAATGCACAAAAATACTATTTTCAATATTTATATGAAATATATATTTTTTTCTAAAACTGCGAGGAAATCAAAGCCATAAATCTAAACAAGTTGTGTTCCAAATTTGAGCTTGATATCTAAAAAAATTAGCTCTCAGTAAGATTTTGCTGGGGCGCAGTACCAAAAGTTTCCATTAGATGAAATTGGCTTCCTATCCATTTTCCAATGCGGTCATTTTTGACTTTTTTTTTTCAGGACCATTTAACCTTTTCAAATCATGCCCATGATTTTTTTTTTTTTTTTTACATAACAAGTGCAAAAACTTTTGTGAAAAAAATGTTTACTTCAAAGAAGTAAAAATTAATATAAAAATTACTAAATAAAAACAAAATAAGAATAAAAATTACAACTGTAAAATTACAATACTAATAGAAATGTCCTAAATGCCTTATTTTCTACAGTTAAACCAATATGCATTATGCAACCAATAACAATATACATTGTTGATCAATTTGAAAAGTGTCTTTACAACAAAGGTGATATATTATTTTGTGATGTTTCCTTGGTTCAGGGTATCTGACTGGAGGGCATGTTCTGCGTCTTTTCCATGGGCACATGGATGAGTGTTTAACAATTCCTGCTGCTGACCAGGGTGACGACCAGAGACGGTGAGATACAAAGCCATATGCTTCTGTATGTAAACACACACAAACAGCTAATCTACACCACAATCAATCTTTTCTTTTATTCAGAAATGCACACTATGAAGGTGGAGCCGTGTGCAGCCATGCCAGATCTCTCTGGAGACTGGAGCCTCTTCGCATTGGGTTGGTGCTATTTCTATACAAGGGAGCCTTAACATGCAAAAAGTTTTTCTCCTTTTGAGCTGATGTTCAATCTCATTGCACACAGTTGGAGTGGTAGCCACATGAAGTGGGGTCAATCCTTCAGGGTGCGTCACATCACAACAGGCAGGTATCTGTGCCTGGATGAAGAGAAAGGACTTCTGCTTGTGGACCCGGAAAAGGCGAATACGAAGAGCTCTGCTTTCTGCTTTCGTGCTTCTAAGGTCTCTATACTGCTCTCAGCTTAATAACTCTCTGGGAGGTTGCTCTTTTGAAAATGTTTTCTAACAATCTTTGATGTTAAAACTTCTTATGTCATCTGACTGAGTAGGAGAAGACCGAGGTGGCTCAGAAACGTGATGTGGAGGGAATGGGGATCCCAGAGATCAAGTACGGAGAGTCCATGTGCTTTTTGCAGCATGTCTCTACCAGCCTGTGGCTCACATATGCCTCGGTGGATGCTAAGTCTGCTCGGCTGGGGCCACTGAAGAGAAAGGTATGAGTTTTAACCTCATGTTTGGGGTCAAAAGTTTGGGGTCTGTATTGCTTGCTTGAAAGAACTTAATACTTTTATTAAGCAAGGATGCATTAAACTGATCAAAGGTGACAGTAAAACATTTACATTGTTTTGTTATAAAAAAATCCTACTTCAAATAAATGCTGTTCTTTTAAACTTTAGAATCCTAAAGAATCCACAAAAATATTAAGCAGCACAACTTTTTAACAATTATAATAATAAGAAATGTTTCTTGAGCTCTAAATGAGCATATTAGAATAATTTCTGAAAATTCAGCTTTGTCATCACGTAAATAAATAAAGTTTTAAAATATATTAAAATAGAAATGGTTATTTTAAATTTTAATAATATTTCACATTATTGTTTTTGCTGTATTTTCTTTATCTTGGTGAGAGTAAGAGACTTTATACTCAAATCTTACAGACCCCAAACTTTTGAACAGTAGTGTAAATTCGCAGACCTAAAACTGCACCATTCACAGATTTGATCAATTCTAATATGTGCGTTTCTATTCCTTAGGCTATACTGCATCAGGAGGGTCACATGGACGATGCTCTGACTGTGGCCCGCTCTCAGACAGCAGAATCCCAGGCTGCTAGGATGATCTACAGCACGGCGGGACTCTTCACTCAGTTTATTAAGTACGTCCACATACAGCTGTAGATCTGGTCTAAAATTGTTATCTTTAAGGATTTCTTGGGGAAAAAAACCCTCTTAAACCAGCCTATCAAAACAGACAAGCCTAAACAGACGTGGTGACCATATCGTCCACTTAGCACCATTAACACTTGTTTAATTTCAAAGGATTTTTTTTATCAAAAAATAATATTTTTTTGTTGATTTGTGTTGTCTTACAGGGGTCTGGACTCTTTGAGTGGAAAGAGTAAATCTCCATCCCCATCTCTGCCTCTAGATGCCATAGTTCTGTCCTTGCAGGATCTCATCTTCTATTTCCGCCCTCCAGAGGAGGAGCTGGAACATGAGGAGAAGCAGACCAAACTGCGGTCTTTAAGGAACCGTCAGAATCTATTTCAAGAGGAGGTTAGAAATGCTTACAAAAATACATGCAAATACATATAAATTGAATTTTATTTATACTAATGAAAATATATTGTCTTTACGTACACTGCATATAACATTTACAAAAACATCCAAACATAATTACCAATGTCTGCTTTGTTGCATAGGGCATGATCACTCTCGTATTGGACTGTGTTGATCGGCTGAATGTCTACAACACTTCGGCCCACTTCTCAGAATTTGCTGGAGAAGATGCAGCTGAGTCCTGGAAAGAGATAGTCAACTTATTTTATGAGCTGCTGGGTATGGCTGTGTTTACTTATCATTGAATCATGTAATACAGACAAGTCTTAACCACAATGGTGCGCTTAATGATTTACTGTTTTCAGTGTTTATTGGAAAATGTAATGCCCCCATTTTTTCCCTCTATAGCATCTCTGATCAGAGGAAACAGGGCAAACTGTGCTTTGTTCTGTGATAATCTTGACTGGCTGGTCAGCAAACTGGATCGTTTAGAGGCATCCTCAGGTAGAAAGCCATAATTTATTTAAAGGGTTATTTCACCCAAAAATGAAAATTATTATTATATTATTATTTCCTCACCCTGAAATGTACTTAAGCCAGTGATTATAATCTATAAATTCATAAATATGGATTTTTTTTTTTTTTACAAAAACACATTGCTTTACTTCAAGGCCTTTATTAACCCCTGGAGCCGTATGGGTTACTTTTATGATGATGGATGTGCTTTTTTGGGCTTCAAAATATTGGTTACCCAAAAATGAAAATTATCCCATAATTTACTCACCCTCAAGTCATCCTAGGTATATATAACTTTCTTCTTTCAGTCAAAAACTGGAGTTATATTTAAAAAAAAATATTATGGCTCTTCCAAGCTTTATAATGGGAGTGAATAGTATCCCTTTAAGACTCGTTTGAGAGTCCACTGAGATTAATTTAAGATTGTTATAAAAATAAAAAAACAGACAATTAATGATAGAATTTAAATGGATTTTGTCACAGGTAAAAAGTAATAGAGCAGTGGTAAATATAATTTAACTTTCTTTCACAATAACTGTTTTATATTTTACTATATTTTTACTATATTTACTATATTAATTCCAGTGATGGCAAAGCTGGATTTTCAGCATCATTACTCCATTCTTCATTGTCACATTCTTCAGAAAACATTCTAATATGCTGATTTGCTGCTCAAGAAACATTTCTTCTTATTATCAGTGTTAAAAACAGTTGTGCTGCTTAATATTTTTGTGGAAACCGTGATTCAGGATTGTTGAATCTAAATATAAATTAAAATGCATTTCAGAAGAACAGGATTTATTTGAAATAGAATAAAAAAACAAGAGAAATCCGCACATGAGAATAAAGCCAAAAAAGCTAAAAAAAACTAATTATTCAAACTAATTTATTATCCAGAGGCCACAAAATGTGCAAAACTGCAAAAAGTGCAATGTGCAAAACGTTTTCGGGATCAACCCTTCATCAGCAACATGATTCCAAGCATTCACCTGTATCCATTTAATAAGCTTATTACCGTAATCATTATTGAAAGCCGGACCTCAAATACTAACACCATAAAGGTAAATAAATATACTCATAATCAATATTATACAACACTTTAAAATTTCAAAAAACATATCATATATAGCATGATTTTCATATTTTCAAAATCCAAGATATCCTATAAGTATACATAGTCATTCTTAATTCTCACAGAAAATAATAAATTAAATATCACAATTGAAATACATAATCTTGAAACCAATAGCTCGACACATGTATATACAGGTGCTGGTCATATAATTAGAATATCGTGAAAACACAATTTTTTTATTGTAAATTATTTTAAAAAATGAAACTTTCATTTATACTAGATTCCCTACATGTAAAGTAAAACATTTCAAAAGTTTTTTTTTTTTTTTTAATTTGTTGATTAGAGCGTACAGCTTATGAAAGTACAAAATCCAGTATCTCAAAATATTAGAATATTTACATTTGAGTTTCATTAAATGACCATCCCTACAGTATAAATTCCGGGTATCTCTTGTTCTTTGAAACCACACTATTGGGGAAGACTGCTGACTTGGCAATGGTCCAGGAGACAATCATTGACACCCTCCACAAAGAGAGTAAGTTACAGATGGTCATTACTGAATGTGGTGGCTGTTTACAGAGTGATGTATCAAAGCATATTAAATGCAAAGTTGACTAGAAGGAAGAAATTGGGTAGGCAAAGGTGCACAAGCAACAGGGATGACCACAAGCTTGAGAATACTGTCAAGTAAAGCCGATTCAAACACTTGGGAGAGCTTCACAATGAGTCAAATGAAGCTGGAGTCAGCGCATCAAGAGTCACCTCACTCAGACATTTTCAGGAAAAGGACTACCAAGCCACTTCTGAAACAGAAACAACATCAGCAGCTTCTTACCTGGGCTAAGGAGAAAAAGAACTGGACAGTGAACAGTGGTCGAAAGTCCTCTTTTCAGATAAAAGTAAATTTTGCATTTCATGTTGAAATCATGGTCCCAGAGTCTGAAGGAAGACTGGAGAGGCACAGAATCCAAGCTGCTTGAAGTCTAGTGTGAAGTTTCTGAAGTCAGTAATGATTTGGGGGGCTGTGTCATCTGCTGGTGTTGGTCCATTGTGTTTTATCAAGTGCAAAGTCAATGCAGCCATCTTCCAGGAGATTTTGGAGCACTTTATGCTTCCATCTGCTGACAAGCTTTATGGAGATGCTGATTTCCTTTTCCAGCAGGACTTTAGCACCTGCCCACAGTGCAAAAACCACTTCCAAGTGGTTTGCTGACCATGATATTACTGTGCTTTATGGGCCAGCCAACATGCCTGATCTCTGAATCTATGGGATATTTTCAAGATATCTGAATCTGATCACTTCCATGCCACACTTCACTGATGCTGTAATTTGTGCTAGGAGCAAGTAATTTGCTGTAATATGTGCTGCCGACCAAGTATTGAGTGTACAAATGAACATACTTTAAAGAACTTGAACTTTTCTGTTTTGAAAATCCATTTTTTGATTGATCTTAGGAAATATTCTAATATTTTGAGATACTGTACGCTCTAATCATCAAAATTAAAAAAAAAAACTTTTGAAATGTTTTACTTTACATCTAGAATCTAGAATATATGAAAGTTTCATTTTTAAAAATAATTTACAATAAAAAAATGAACTTTTTCACGATATTCTAATTATATGACCAGCACCTGTATAAAAAAAAAACATATCAACATGATTGACAATTGAAATACATAATTAAGACATGATCTTGAAGCAAATGATTTAACAAATGTAAATTTACAGAAAAAAAAGAGACATTTGAGAATCAATTCTTCGTTCATACCTAGAGGATATAAGCATTTAAGATCAAAAATCCATTTGCGCTCTCTCTGTAAAAGTTTCCGCCCTATATTACCACCTCTGCGCTCAATTACCACAAAGTTTAAATCCGAATTTAAAATAAATAAATAAATAAACATTTTTGATGTCTGATTTGCTCAATTTAATGTGTCCTTGCTGAATAAAAGTATTAATTTCTTACAAAAAAAATCTTACTAACCCCAAGCTTTTGAACGGTAGAGTATATGTGCATATGTTTAATTGTCAGGCATTCTGGAGGTGCTGTATTGTATCCTTATTGAAAGCCCTGAGGTGCTTAACATCATCCAGGAGAACCACATCAAATCTATCATCGCGCTTTTGGACAAACATGGACGCAATCACAAGGTTGATATCTTTTTGCAATATAGGTTAAAGCTTTACTTTACTGTGTCTTCAATCGGATCTGACCACATGATTTGTTGTGGCTTTTCTTTGTAGGTTCTAGATGTCCTCTGCTCTTTATGTGTTTGTAACGGTGTTGCCGTGAGGTCCAATCAGAATCTGATCACTGAGAATCTGCTTCCAGGCCGTGATCTCCTCCTGCAGACCAATATCATCAATTATGTCACCAGGTCTGTCTCAGTACAACCCAAATTATATATAAGGATACATAAAAGGATATATTTGTTTGGACTCATGTTTGATCTTTTGCAGTATGAGACCCAACATTTTTCTGGGCACGTGTGAAGGCTCTACACAGTATAAGAAGTGGTACTACGAGTTGATCGTAGACCACGTGGAGTCATTCCTGACCGCTCAGGCGTGTCACCTTCGTGTTGGCTGGGCTTTGACGGAGGGCTACAGCCCTACCCTGGAGGAGGAGAGGGATGGGGGAGCAATGGAGTTGGAGATGATCTTTTCTCATACGGCTTTGATGGGCTACATCTGTGGACAGGTGAGGATTACCTTCCTCTGTCTGTTCCAGGACATTGATATCCCACTGAGCTCATTTATAGCATTATGCTCTCATCAGGTCGCGTACCACGTCAGGCGACGTCGCCCAATCAACACATTCTCGCGGCTGAGGATGTAGTGAGCTGCTGTTTGGATCTGAGCGTGCCCAGCATCTCCTTCCGTGTTAATGGACATCCTGTTCAAGGCATGTTCGAGAACTTCAACCTCGATGGTCTGTTTTTCCCTGCGGTCAGCTTCTCAGCTGGGGTCAAGTAAGAGTTGAGTTTTCGACAAATTATGTGTTAAATCTAATAGGGCAAATTCAAAAATGCGTTCCACTTCACAGAGTTCGGTTTCTCCTTGGCGGGCGGCATGGAGACTTCAAATTCCTCCCTCCTCCAGGTTATGCCCCATGCTATGAGGCAGTTCTGCCCAAAGATAGGCTGCGGATTGAGCCTATTAAAGAGTACAAGCATGACTACAATGGTGTCCGGAACCTTCTGGGGCCGACCCAGTCCCTCTCCCACACTGCCTTCACTCCCTGCCCGGTGGACACTGTGCAGGTAGGATTTCATAGAATACAATTAAAAGGCTGTGTAAATAAAGTGACTTGCTGGAATGATTTTGCCATCTAAATTATTTCCACAGATTGTTCTTCCTCCTCACCTAGAGCGTATCAGAGAGAAACTGGCTGAGAACAGCCACGAACTGTGGGCCGTCACTCGAATTGAGCAGGGCTGGACCTATGGACCAGTGAGTCTATGAGTAATTACATAAAATATAATTAAAGGTTATAATGATTATTTTAAAGTGCATCTTTAGCACCACTTTTAACATCTTTAATATATAAATTATGTGTCCTTTTGTTGATATTTTTTCATTATCAGTTCATGCTCAATACTGTCTGTCTGCTTTCCCCATTCTTTCAGTTTCGTGATGACAACAAGAAGTTGCATCCTTGTCTAGTGGACTTCCAGAGCCTTCCGGAGCCTGAGAAGAACTACAACTTGGCAATGTCTGGAGAGACACTGAAGTGAGTGAAATTCTGAGCTTTTATATGTATGTTGCTGTGTGGTTAATTAACCCCTGCTTCTCTGTTTTGTCTCTATAGGACTCTTCTGGCCTTAGGTTGTCACGTAGGCATGGGTGATGAGAAAGCAGAGGAGAACTTGAAGAAGATCAAACTTCCTAAAACGTCAGTATTACAGAATATCCCAATAACCACTAATCATTTAACACTAATAAAGAAGTTTTAATTGCTCTTGTATTAAATTACAAAGTTACAATAGTGTTTGTTTACACTACCATTCAAAAGTTTGCAGTCAGTACGAATTGTTTTTTTTTTTTTTTTTTTTTTTTTGAAAGAAATTAAGATTTTTATTCAGCAAGGACACATGAAATTGTTCAAAATGAGAGTGAAGACTTTTACATTGTTACTAAAGAATTCTATTTCAATTAAATGCTGTTCTTTGAACATTTGAATATTTTTTGAGCACCAAATCAACAAATTAGAATGATTTCTGTAGGATCATGTGACACTGAAGACTGGAGTAATGATGCTGAAAATTCAGCTTTGTCATTACAGGAATAAAATAAATTTTTAAATATATTTTTAAAAAGATATTTTAAATTGTAATGATATTTTACTGTGCTTTTAAACAAATAAATGCAGCCTTTGTGAGCGAAAAAGACTTCTTTTAAAAACATTTTAAAAATCTTGCTGACCTCATACTTTTGGACAGCAGTGAAAAGTGTTGGGTAAAGTTACTTTTAAAAGTAGTAATTTGTGTTGAACTCAGATATAACCCAGATATTTGTTGCAAAATTAAAAGTAATATGTTACTTTACTACTAGTTACATGAAAAAACTAATTTGATTATGTAACCCGTCTTACTACCAATACTGGAAGTGTATGTTAACAACAACAGGTATTGATAAAATAGATAATTTAATGACAAAAGCAAAATAATGTTTAAACTTACAGTAATAATAATAATAATAATAATCATGTCTAAACTTAATTAGTTTCTGTTTAATTCTTAGGTATATGCAAAGTAATGGATACAAACCTGCTCCTCTGGACCTCAACCATGTAAAACTGACACCCAATCAGAACACACTTGTGGAAAGGCTGGCTGAAAATGGACACAATGTCTGGGCTCGAGACCGTGTCCGCCAAGGCTGGACTTACAGCATTGTTCAGGTAGATCTACACTTTGTCACTTTTTAGTAGCACCACAATAAAAACAACAACAATAAATTACAAAAATAAAAAAGTGCAAAAATGCATCCCAGAGAATGTCCCATCCTTAACAGTCTCACATTCATCCATATTCTGAGAGAAGTACTTCTGAAAATATACAATATTAATAAAAATTATATAAAGAAGAAAAATTGAAGATTCTATGAGATTACAATTTCAGCTTCTGTTCTTTCTGCAGAGTTTGCTTCATTTTCTTCTGATTTTGTTCATTTTAGGACATTGTGAACAAGCGCAACCCCCGTCTTGTGCCATACATTCTCCTGGATGAAAAGACGAAAAAGACCAATCGTGACAGTGTGTGTGCCGCAGTACGAACTCTGATTGGCTATGGCTACAATATTGAGCCACCTGACCAGGAAAGCAGTGAGTGTCCATCTAATCATGCACCAAATCAACCTCTTCATATCACTCTGGAAGAATTATACTACAAAGGAGGCTTAAAGTCATCGAATGAGCTTTGTATTTTTTACATTTATTTTTGTATTTCGTATTTTTTAACTTTTACTCACCAAAACCTCTGTAAACATTTATTTTAGGTGGACATGGGGTTGGCAGTGGCCGAAGTGATAAGATCCGTGTGTTCAGGGCAGAGAAATCCTACGCCATGACCCAGGGGAAATGGTACTTTGAGTTTGAGGCTGTGACAGTGGGAGAGATGAGAGTTGGGTGGGCAAGACCAAATGTCCAAGCAGACAGAGAGCTGGGATCAGATGATCTAGCCTATGTCTTCAATGGGTTCAAGGTACTGCAACTTCATTAGCATTATTAATGGCTTCTTTTAGGAAACCTTCCACAAGCGTTATTGCACCAATAAAATTAGACTATGGTCTTTAAGATATTCATAAGAAGATTGACAAGTATTAGTTTTGCTTAGCATCACAACACCAAAGTATACAGTATATTGTCATTCACTACCGTTCAAATGTTCAGGGTCAGTTGGAAATTTTAAAATATTTTTGAAAGAAGTCTTTTATGCTCACCAACACTGCTTTTATTTGATCAAAAATACAGTAAAACAGTAATATTGTGAAATTTTATTACAATTTAAAATAACTGTTTTCTATTTTAATATGTTTTAACATGAAATTTATTCCTGTGAAGGCAAAGCTGAATTGTCAGCAGCCATTACTCCAGTCTCCAGTGTCACATGATCCTTCAGAAATCATCCTAATATGCTGATTTGCTGCTTAAGAAACATTTCTTATTATTATCAGTGTTGAAAATGGATGTGCTGTGTAATATTTTTTGTGGAAATGTTTTTTTCCAGATTTTTTTTTTTTTTTTTTTTTTTAGAAAAATTTCAGAAGAACAGCATTTAAAAAAAATAAAAAAAATTGTAACATTATAAATGTGTTCATTGTTACTTTTGATAATTTTAATGCAGAGTACAATTTCTTTCTTTCTTTCTTTCTTTTTTTTTTTTTTTTTGTTTAAATCGAAACAGTACTGTATAATAACATCATTTCCTGATTTTTACCCATAGGCTCAGCGTTGGCACATAGGGAATGAGCCATTTGGCCGTCAGTGGCAGTCTGGTGACGTGGTGGGCTGCATGATCGACCTGACGGAGCAGAACATCATGTTTACTCTGAATGGAGAGATGCTCATCAGTGACTCTGGATCTGAAATGGCCTTCAAAGACATTGAGATCGGAGAAGGTGAGAGTCACAAAGAGGATTGATATTGAGATATCAGTTGCTGTGACATTTAATAATATGTCTGTTCTCCTGACCAGGGTTCATCCCTGTATGCAGTCTGGGTTTGTCCCAGGTGGGCCGTATAAACCTCGGGCAGAATGTGAGCAGCCTGCGTTACTTCACAATCTGTGGCCTGCAGGAAGGTTTCGAGCCCTTTGCTATCAACATGAAGAGAGATATTACCATGTGGTTCAGCAAAAGCTTGCCCCAGTTTGTGCCTGTACCAACAGACCACCCTCATATTGAGGTAAAAACACACTGAAAATGCCTTATAGAAAGTACAAAAATAACATGTCTCAGGCCTCTTTCTACTTTGATTGCTTCAATAGGTGTCCCGTGTAGATGGAACGGTGGATAGCGCCCCCTGTCTGAAACTGACTCATAGGACGTTTGGATCTCAGAATGCCAACACGGACCTTCTGTTCTTTAGACTCAGCATGCCCATAGAATTTCACGAATCCTTCAAGGTGCCAGTGGGAGCTTCACCCCTCACCCGAACCCTCACTATCCCTGAGGACGAGGCTCTTGAGATAGATCCCGAATCTGAGTTTGAACTCCTGAAGAAGTCAGCCACTCGTAAGGAGCAAGATGAGAAAGAAAAAGAGCCTTCCGTCCCTAAAGAGATTCCTGGCAGCAACCAGGGTGAAAACGAGAAGGACACCACCACAGAGAAGA
This sequence comes from Megalobrama amblycephala, assembly GCF_018812025.1. Classification (NCBI taxonomy): domain Eukaryota; kingdom Metazoa; phylum Chordata; class Actinopteri; order Cypriniformes; family Xenocyprididae; genus Megalobrama; species Megalobrama amblycephala. Next base: position 52,636,732 of record NC_063045.1, read on the forward strand.
GCAAAAAGAGAGGGTGAGAGAAGATAGATGCGAGATTTTACATATACAATCTTGTCTTCTGATTCAGAAATGACAAAATATCTTTGATTTCCAGGTTTTTTTCCAAGGCGAAGAAGGCAGCGTTCACTCCACCACCAGTGGTTCCAACAGTGCCTCGTCTGATGGAGGACGTTGTCCCGGATGATCGAGACGATGCTGATATTATCTCAAACACAACAACCGTATGGATGAAATTTGAAAGATTTTCCCTTACTAAATATCTGTGTAACACTTGCAGAATTTCATCTAAATTATATGTTGTTGCATGACAGTGTTGTAAAGAAAATCCTCCTTTTCATCCCACCAGTATTATTATTCAGTCCGAGTATTTGCCGGACAGGAGCCCAGTGGAGTATGGGTAGGCTGGGTCACTCCTGACTACCACCAGTACGACCCACACTTTGATCTGGGTAAAGTCAGAAATGTAACTGTTACGGTTGGGGACGATAAAGGCAACATTCATGACAGGTAACACTTCATACTGCTACATATTTTAGTGCATTTTCCTCCATAATATGACTACTAGAGTAAGGACACAGGCTTAACTTTAGCCATTTTTTATCCTGAAATTCTTAATAAGCCACTTTACACATTTCAGCACGTTTAAACTCATTTTTTTGCCTTCCTCAGTGTAAAACGCAGCAACTGCTACATGGTGTGGGGAGGAGAGTTCAGCAGCTCGCAGCAAACACGCATCAGCCAGGAGGACTTCGTAATTGGCTGCTTGGTGGACCTGGACACAGGACTGATGACCTTTACAGCCAATGGGAAAGAGATCAATGCTTTCTACCAGGTGAGACAAAGTGGCCAAAGTGAATTAGGTTTCACTTGTTTCCTCTAACTGAAAAGTACATAAGGAACTAGGTAAGTTTGCAGTAGATTTTTACATTTTGTGATTTAAAAATGTGAGTGGAAAAAGTAAATATTGTGTTGTGGGTGGTTGCCAGGGTGTTGCCATGACAGGGGGGGGTCGATATTAAAAGCACCAGTCAGTATGTTGTGTGGCCACCAGTCACCCTCATGGACTGGACCAAATTTGCCAGTTCTTGGGTCTCTTTAGTATCCTAAGTTATTGGAACTGTAATCTTAACTGTCTACCACCTGCAAACTGTTAATAAGGACTTATAAGGACTGTACCACAGGTGCATGTGCAATAATTGTTAATGGTTCTGTAAACAAGCATTAAAAAACAATGTTTAAACCATTTCCTATAAATATCTGTAAAGCTTATTTGGATTTTACAAAATTATCTTTAAAATACACTATCCTGGAAAAGGAATGTAACTTTTTTGCTGAATTTATATATGCTTCTATCTAATAGCTATTTTGCAGCACTTTTTTTACAGGCCTAAAAAGTATAACAACCTACAAACAAAACTTTAAAACAAATAATATATAATATATGTATTTATTTTTTTTTATATTTATTTAGCTCATCCAACTAATGAGCAATTATGTAAACTAATAATACATCAAATAATTAATGGTCACAAGATTGATTGTGTAAGCCAGTTTTTAATAGCTGTATTGAATTGTTTCTATTCTGTTTGTCTTTTAAGTTATTATGTATTAATATTATAAATTGATGCCAATATTTACATAATATGAAAAGGGATGAAAACATTTGACATGTTTAATTTCCTAAAAGAAATAAAAAATAATGACCACAATTTATGTACATTTAATGTGATGATAAGCTTTTTTTTGTTGTTGTTTCAGGTGGAACCCAACACTAAGCTCTTCCCTGCTGTGTTTTGTTTGCCATCAAGCCAAAACATGTTACAGGTGGAACTCGGCAAACTAAAGGTCACTATAGCAGTGCAAAAGTTGCTTTTTTCGGTTGTTTTTGTGCAAACATTGTAAAAATGAGATCATATAGATCATATTCTACTTTTTCCACACTTTATCCAGAACATTATGCCCATCTCTGCGGCCATGTTCCGCAGTGACCATAAGAACCCAGTCCCTCAGTGTCCTCCCAGGCTAGATGTCCAGATGTTGACACCTGTCATATGGAGCCGGATGCCTAATCACTTTTTGTCCCCTGAAACTGGCCGCGTGAGTGAGAGGCAGGGCTGGAAGGTGCAATGCATGGAACCTCTCGTTATGATGGCGTTGCACATTCCAGAAGAAAGCAGGTATTACATTAGCATGGAAATATTACCTGCTTAGTTCATTAGAAATGAGAAAAACTTTCCTTGATCTTTTGAAATCAAACAATTCAGTGTACAATGAAAACAACAATGTAACTTTGAATAAACAAGTGGCTGAATTTGAAATAATTTCCTCTCTTTTCCAGGTGCATTGACATCCTGGAACTGTCGGAGCGCACTGACCTGATGAAGTTTCATTACCACACTCTGAAACTGTATGGTTCTGTCTGCGCTTTGGGCAACAACCGCGTCGCACACGCCCTCTGCAGCCATGTGGACGAATCGCAGCTCTTTTACGCCATCGAGAACACCTACCTGCCCGGCCCCATCCGCAGCGGATATTACGACCTGCTCATCTCCATGCACCTCGAATCCGCCAAGCGTAACCGTCTCATGACCAATAAAGAGTTTATTGTGCCCATGACGGATGAGACGCGTAGCATCACCCTCTATTCAGATGCTGAGAAGGCCCATGCGCTACCTGGGGTCGGGCTCACCACCTGTCTGCGCCCCAAACTTCACTTCGCCCCAACTGGGTTTGTGGGCACTAATGCAGACATCTACACCCTCAGCCCCATCCTACCTCTACAGGTAGGTGGAGGAAATGTGATTGAGGCCAGGGTTATTATAGTTAAAGGCACAATGTGTAATTTTCGCCACTAGAGGTCGCTTATTATAAACAAAGGCGTGGTACTGTGTTGAGCTATATAACAATGATTAGTTTTCTGTCGATGAATGTATTCAAACAGTTGCTCACCTGTCTAATAAGACACATAATATATTAAAGCATCTTTGGTGTTTCCACAGTTTTTATAAATTAAAAAAAAATTGATGCTAACACAGGTATGATGTCATTGATAGGTGACACAAGGACACAGTCTGTGTCCTGGTTAAAATTCTCTGGATTTAAACATTCTTGGAAACATTTGGGATAATGCAAGTAGCTAAATAAGCAGCTAATTATATATATTTTAGCTGCTTGCTAATTATATATTAGCAAGCAGCTAAATATATAACATTGTTCTAGTGTTTTTTTGATATTGTAATCCAAAAATCTTACATATTGTGCGGCCTTTACTTAAAACTATAATTACAACTAAAACCATAAAAAAAAAAAATTTTGTTATGCGAAATGAATGTTAACTGAAACTAAATAAAATATTAAAAAACTTAAACTTATTTTATTTCAGCTAGTTGCCAAGTCAACATTTCTTATTTTTATTTAGTTTAATTTGATGTACTAAAAAATTTAAACTAAAACTGAAATAAAAATTAACTAATTTTATTGACACAATTTTATGTAAAAAAAAAAACAAAAACTAAAAAAAATTGACTAAATTACCAGAACTTTAAATTTGCAAATTCAAAAAAAAAAAAGAAATGATAAAAAACTAATTCAAAATATAAAATAAACTATAATAGGATCTCTATGATACTAAAATAAGAATACTGACACAAAATTGGCATTTTTATTGTTGTTGACTTCTTTTTCTGTACTTTAGATGCTTAAGGACCATGCCCTCAGCATGCTTACCGAAGCCGTGCAGGATGGTGGGCAGGCCATGCGGGATCCTGTAGGGGGCAGCGTTGAGTTCCACTTCGTGCCCATCCTAAAGCTCATCAGCACTTTGCTCATAATGGGCGTGTTTGACGACAACGACGTCAAGCACATCCTAAAGCTGATCGAACCATCTGTCTTCAGTGATGGAGAGAGCCACGCTGAAGAACTGGAGGCCGCCAAAATTGGAGATGCTGAACAACAGCTGGTCAGCAAAGAGGAAGGAGTGGAGGTAAAAGAGAAAGAGGAACACATAGAGGGTGAAAATGAGGGAGAACTGTTGGATGAAGGAATGGGAGAGGAAGATGAAGAAGAGCTTGAGGAAGAGGAGGATGAGCTTGAACCTGAGGAGGAAGAGGAATATGAAGAGCAGGCAGAAAAAGAAGGGAAGGAGGATGAACATGCTGCAGAAAAAATGGACAGAGAGAAAACAACAGATGGAGAAGCTGAGAAAGAAACTGGTGCGGCTGAGGCAGAAGTGAAGGAAGAGGAGGATGTGGGAGAGGGACTGCTGCACATGAAGCTTCCTGAGTCTGTTAAACTTCAGGTGAAGTAATGCTGATCGAAGACTTTCATATGTTAGTAGCTCTTTTAGACTTTTTGTCTCACTTTTTGTCTTCCTCATCCTTAGATGTGTACCCTCCTGCAATATTTTTGCGACTGTGAGCTGCGTCACAGAGTGGAAGCCATCATCGCTTTCTCAGACAAGTTTGTCAACCAGGTGCAGACCAATCAGAGACAGCGATATAATGAGCTCATGCAGGCCTTTACGATGAGTGCTGCAGAAACAGCTCGCAAGACCCGCGAATTCCGCTCCCCTCCACAGGAACAGGTACCGTACAGCCTGGAGATAAAATACTGATATTTTATTCACTGTAATCTAATTGAAATGAATACTTTTATTCAGCAAGGATGCATTAAATTGATGAAAAATTACAGTAAATACATTTATAATGTTACAAAAGATTTATATTACAAATAAATGCTGTTCTTTTGAACTTTCTGTTCATTACAGAATCCTGGGGAAAAAATCCCCTGGTTTTAAAAAATATTAAGCAGCACAACTGTTTTCAGTATTGATAATAATTAGAAATGTTTCTGGAGCACCAGATCAGCGTATTAGAATGGATCATATGGATCATATGACACTGAAGACTGGGGTAATGATGCTGAAAGTTCAGCTTTGCCATCACAGGAATAAATTATATTTTAAAATATATTCAAATAAAAAATGGTTATTTTAAATTGTAATAATATTTCACAATATGACTGTTTTTACTGTATTTTTTTCTCCAATAAATGCAGCCTTTTTTGGACTTCTTTCAAAAACCTTAAAAAGTTGACTCTAAACATTTCAACAGTAGTGTATATAAGAGTTATATAATAATAATAATAATAATAATGATAATAATAAATATTTATTAAAAGTTATAATAAATATAATTATTAATTGTTTTAATATATAAAATTATTGTGATTTGAATTTTTTTTTACACTCTGTATATTCAGGTGAACATGTTGATGAACTTTAAGAATTGTCCAGATGAGGAAGATTGCTGCCCCGTTCCTGAGGATGTCCGCAATGACCTTCTGACATTTCACCATGACCTTTTGGCTCACTGTGGTTGGTTTAACTGCACAAACTAAACTCTTTTATTGAACATACTGTCGCTGTTTAAAACAAAGACCAGTATTGTTACATTCCATGTTTATTCCTATTAGATTCACTGTTCTCAAACATAATGTAAGGGAGTCACATGGATTCTCCTTCTCTGTCATAGGTGTGCATATTGAAGAGGAGGAGCAGGAAGAGGCGGTGGACACCTCTCTTCGTGGGCGCCTCTTGAGATTGGTGCAGAAAGTTAAGAGCTTACGAAAGAAGCCGGAGGCTGAGCCTGAACCTGAAGAAGACAAAAAACCCAGTAAAAGATGTTGTTTTTCACTTCATATTAGACTCCACTGTCCCATCTTGTTTTCCATACCATAATTACATGAATGTCTGCTCTTGTGACACAGGTACTCTGCAGGAGTTGATCTCTCACACCATGATCCATTGGGCTCAGGAATCTTTCATTCAGAACCCTGAGCTGGTGAGGCTCATGTTCAGTCTGCTACACCGGCAGTATGATGCCCTGGGTGAGCTGATCCGAGCGTTGCCCAAAGCCTACACTATCAACGCTGTGTCTGTGCAAGACACTATGGAGCTACTGGAGTGTCTGGGGCAGATCCGATCCCTGCTTATCGTTCAGATGGGGCCAGAAGAGGAGAGACTGATGATCCAGAGTATCGGGTGAGTGCATGATCGCACACTAAAAAAGTCCTTCAACTTAAGTAACAGCAACTGCAATAGATACACAGTCAGAAATTTCCAACACTGTGGAGTTGCAAACATCCTTTGTTTCTCTTTCAGAAATATTATGAGTAACAGGGTATTCTACCAGCACCCCAACCTGATGAGAGCTTTGGGAATGCATGAGACCGTCATGGAGGTTATGGTGAACGTACTTGGAGGTGGAGATTCAAAGGTACGCCGTTTATATTTTTAACACATTTTTATGCGATGTTCAAACATTTGAATAACCAGTTGCTTTGAAAGATTTAATTTGATTCTCATTTGCTCTGGGCAGGAGATCAGATTCCCTCGAATGGTGACCAACTGCTGTCGTTTCCTGTGTTATTTCTGTCGTATCAGCAGACAGAATCAGCGCTCAATGTTCGATCATCTGGGCTACCTCCTGCAGAACAGTGGGATTGGGCTGGGTAAAGCCTGATTCTTAAAGAAACCAACTTTCAGTTTTTAATAATTTTCATCTCTAGTATGTACATTTATTTTTTAGCCTAGTTAAAATTAAAGTAAATGTAATTTAAACTCAGCTATAAATGTATATTATTTAGTGTTGTATCAGTCAACCAGTGATCACTGTTTCAGGAATGCGTGGCTCTACTCCTCTTGATGTTGCCGCTGCATCCTGTATCGATAACAACGAACTTGCTCTGGCTCTTCAAGAGCAAGACCTGGAGATGGTGCGTCATCCTAAAGTACAGATGGAAATCTTTGAGACCAGTTTTAGTGGCTCCCAAAAAAATCTTTTTGTCTCTCTGTTTGTGCAGGTGGTGAAGTATCTGGCTGGTTGTGGCCTGCAGAGCTGCCCCATGCTCTTATCAAAAGGTTACCCAGATATTGGGTGGAATCCATGTGGAGGAGAGAAGTATCTGGATTTCCTGCGCTTTGCTGTATTTGTTAATGGTTTGTATTTATGATGTGATTATGATTGTGTTTAACTGGACAAAGGAAATTCTAAAGGTATTATACATAAAATACTGTATAGTCTGGTGTTTGTTAGTGTGCGAAGTACAAAGAATGTTGTAAAATAAATAATGATTTAAAGTATAGCTATGATAGATCAAAACAGACACTATTTAATACTTACATTAAATTAAAAATTTAAAGTTTTGTAAAATGCTCTGCTTTCAGGAGAGAGCGTGGAGGAGAATGCTAATGTGGTGGTCCGGCTGCTGATCAGGAGGCCTGAGTGTTTTGGTCCTGCGCTGAGAGGAGAAGGGGGCAATGGTCTGCTTGCTGCCATTGAAGAAGCCATTAAGATCTCAGAGGATCCTGCAAGAGATGGACCCACTGTTAAAAAAGATAGACGCTTCCCGATGTAAGTGCAAAGCATCTCTGTACTAGATTACCTTCTGGTATATTAAAGACATTTTATCCTGATAAAGTCTTTGGAATATCCTATTGTGTTTTTTAGTGTTTCTTGTTCATGTTTTGTCAGGTTTGGTGGTGAGGAGCAGCACGAGGAGAACAGAGTTCACCTGGGAAATGCCATCATGTCCTTTTATTCAGCTCTTATTGATTTGCTGGGACGCTGCGCTCCTGAAATGCATGTAAGTGTGTTTGTACTGTATGTAACAGCTTGAGTGGTATTCAGTGAGATCTGACTTGATTGAACATCTTACACTTCCTGTCTGTTTGTATAGTTGATCCAGGCTGGTAAAGGCGAGGCTTTGAGAATCAGGGCCATTCTTAGATCTCTTGTGCCCATTGAGGATCTGGTTGGTGTGATCAGCTTGCCAGTCCAGATACCTGCTTTTGGAAAAGGTAATAATAAGTAAAGAGTTTGTAGATGGAAGCTTAAATCTTTACCTTTCTCACACTTCCTGTCTTATTGCGCTCAATATATTTCAGATAACAGCGTCATTGAGCCAAAGATGTCTGCTAGTTTCGTGCCTGATCATAAAGCACCAATGGTCCTGTTCCTGGACAGAGTTTACGGCATTGACAACCAGGACTTCCTGTTGCATGTACTGGAAGTGGGCTTCCTGCCTGACATGAGAGCAGCAGCTTCCTTAGACACAGTAAGATGCCTGCTGTATCATACTTTACTAACAAAAATGCTGCCTGTGACTGCATTCAAATGATGGTGCTCACATGGGAAATGTGGGTTCAAGTCTAGCTTGCAACATTTCCTTGTTCTCTTTACATAACTATCTGCAGTACTGTCATAATTATTATCCTGTTCTTTCTCTAAGGCTGCATTCAGCACTACAGAAATGGCCCTGGCTCTGAACCGTTACCTGTGCTCCGCTGTGCTTCCTCTCATCACTAAATGTGCTCCTTTGTTCGCCGGGACGGACCACCGTGCCATCATGATCGACTCTATGCTTCACACAATCTACAGGCTGTCCCGAGGACGCTCTCTTACTAAAGCTCAGAGAGATGTCATTGAGGAATGCCTCATGTCTTTATGCAGGTAAGTATTGTGCACAGTGTTAGGTTTAATGTAAAGTAAGGGATTATTCTTAATTTTTCTGTAATTTAATTACAGTTAATTCTGATGTAATTGCATCAAACACTGTATAGACTAGAACAATTCTATATAAAACAGTAGTGGATTTAACATCAAAATTCAACATCTAATGTTAAAATGTATGTTTGTAATGTAACCTTCTCCCTTTAAATAAGAACAAGAATAAATTCAAGAATAATTTATGCAATTTTATATTAATTATTTAAAATAATTAAAAAAGCAGTTTCATGTCTATCCTTAAATTATTCAACTGGTCAAGGTTGAACAATGGAATTATAAAACCAATAAGTAATGTAGTGCAATACAGTGTTTCCCACAGGATTTTGTGAGACTGTAGTGGGTGGACATCGGTTCCTCTAGGGGGGTCCGGCGGCATGCCCCCCGGAGGAAAATTTTGTACATTTTAAATTTAAATGCATGAATCTAGTGCATTCTAAGAGCAAAATTAAGTGACTAGATCAATGAAGAAATTTGTTCTCTTGTAAACAATTTTGTGCTCTAAAAGTAATTTATTTATTGCTGATGGTTGGGCACATTAGTCATGTACACAACATATAGTAGGCTAAATGAGAGTTCGTAAGTGGTCAAACATGTAGAGTACACATTTAAACCATTAAAAATATGTAGCAAAAGAGGTTACCTTTGTTGAATTAATTTATTAGTGGGAGCCTGTGACTGTATTTGTGGAACTAATGGTCACTCTTTGATTTGTTAACCAATCCAGAATGCACTAAACACACTACTTCATTATAGATAAAAATAAAAATAAAAATATATAATCATAAGCTGACCAATAAATAAATAAGTAAACTAGGTGAGTATATAATTCAGCAGCAAAAAGTATTCTAGCCTAATTCTTGGAAGAAAAAAAAAAAGCTATGGAATGGCTTTAGATGACTTTGAATATAGTGCACGAAAACTTAATTGGTGCTAGTCTACTTATTTTGCTCTATGACTCCCACTTTTGCCATATAAAGGAGCGCAATTATCAGACAGTAATTTAAATATCGCGTCATATCGTATTCATATTTTGAGACTGTGGCGGGACCAATTAGAATGTGGCGGGCCGCCACAGTCTAGTCAATGTATGGGAAACACTGCAATACATTTGAGAGAGAGTAATTAGTACAGTAATCTAATTACACTGTTGAAGATGTAATTAGTAGCTAGTAATTAATTACTTTTTAGAGTAACTTAGCCAACACTGATTGTGCATTATAACAAACGCCAATAAAACTGTATGCATTCAAAGCATTTAGCTTACCTGATGTCATTATTTTCATAATTTTACTGGTGATTCAACATGATATCCTTTTAATTTTTATGTGATATTTGTTTTACAGGTACCTACGTCCTTCTATGCTCCAGCACCTCCTCAGGCGGCTGGTATTTGACGTGCCGATTCTGAACGAGTATGCTAAAATGCCCCTTAAGGTATGGGATTATATCATTACACGTCAGTACAATGAATTTAAGCTGTTTGCCACAGTCATTTGTCTCATTATTTTGCAGCTGCTTACTAATCATTATGAGCGTTGTTGGAAATACTATTGTTTGCCCAATGGCTGGGCTAACTTTGGCGTATCATCAGAGGAAGAGCTTCATCTCACTCGTAAACTCTTCTGGGGAATTTTTGAATCTCTGGCTCACAAGGTGGGAATATCGCTGAGCTGTCTGAGAGAGTATGAGTGTTATTCTGCCCCCAAAATGCATTCAAATGACATAATAACATAATAAATAACTACTCTAATTTGTGTCCGCCAACAGAAATTTGATGCAGAACTTTTCAAAATCGCCATGCCTTGCATATGTGCGATTGCTGGAGCAATTCCTCCCGATTATGTGGACGCCAGCTACTCCTCCAAAACAGAGAAAAAGGCTTCTGTTGATGCTGAGGGCAACTTTGACCCCAAACCTGTTGATACCACTAAGTACATTTATTCTATTGTGTAGTGCGATTAATCAAATTGCCAAAAAGTCAAATATTTGATTACTTATGCTGTTGTAATTTTCTCTTTTTATAGCACTATCATTCCTGAGAAGCTGGATGGTTTCATTAATAGATATGCAGAATACACACATGACAGATGGGCTTTTGAAAAGGTATATATTATATTATTTGGGCTGCACTTTATTTTACAGTATGTACACTTTCAATGTACTTACAGTGTACTTACCCACAAAAGTACTGAGGGGTATCTATCTATCTATCTATCTATCTATCTATCTATCTATCTATCTATCTATCTATCTATCTGTCTATCTGTTTGCTTGTTTGTTTGTTTGTTTGTTTATTTGCATAAGAGTTTTACCAGTACCTTATAATCCACCAGATCCAAAACAACTGGACATTTGGTGAGGTGTTGGATGAAAACGCCAAGACTCATCCCATGCTCAGGCCTTACAAAACATTCTCTGAAAAGGTAACAGACATCATATAATATTACATTTTAACTCTCTCTCTCTCTCTCTCTCTCTCTCTCTCTCTCTCTCTCAGACTTCATAGTGCTATTTTGGTTATTGTAAGTGACTTATATCATATGTTCAAATTTATATTTTAATTAGGATAAAGAAATATACCGCTGGCCTATTAAAGAGTCCATCAAAGCCATGATTGCCTGGGAGTGGACATTGGACAAAGCCAGAGATGGAGATGACGAGAAAACAGAGAAGAAGACCGCTCGCAAGATCTCACAGACTGCTCAGGTATGGAAAAATGTATATTTAGATACTAACCAAATACTAGCTGCATACTGCTGCATCTAAAACTCTAAGCTAAGTTTTGTGACATTTGTTTCTCATGTTAAACAGCAAATTGCATATATTACTGATACTGCAAATATGAGTATGATATCATAATTCACGAATGCAGTGTTTTTACCATTTCTTTTCATAGGCGACCTATGACCCCAGTCATGGCTACAGCCCTCAGCCCATTGACATCTCAGGCATGACACTGTCCAGAGAGCTACAGGTACACAATGCTAATACACTAGATTGAAAGAAAGACAGCACAGTCCCATTTAGTTCAATATCACCAATATAACAGAAACCATCATGGCTAACAGCACACTACATTGTGTCTAGTCTATGGCAGAGCAGCTTGCTGAAAACTACCACAACACCTGGGGCCGCAAGAAGAAAATGGAGTTACAAGCAAAAGGTTAGCTTATCTCCAATGTCTGATCAACAAATAGCTTTTTTAATGATTTTCCTGTATTATTCTTATAGTTTGTATTTTTAGTTGCAGCTCATTTTAGTTTTTCAACATCTCTCTTGATGTGTTTGTATTTAGGTGGAGGAACACACCCTTTGCTTGTGCCTTACGACACACTGACGGCTAAAGAAAAGGCACGAGATAGAGAGAAAGCATACGAGCTGCTCAAGTTTCTGCAGCTCAATGGATATGCTGTGACAAGGTACAGGAGCCACTGAAACCCATTATATACTCCAAAATAATGTGATTGCTATATTCTATAATTCTTTCCTGTAGCTCAGTGGTTAGAGCATGGCACTAGCAATGCCAAGGTCATGGGTTCGATCCCAGGGATTGCACATACTCAGATACAAATGTATAGTAAAATGCAATGTAAGTCACTTTGGATAAAAGCGTCTGCCAAATGCATAAATGTAAATGTATTCTGATTGTCTAAAATCTCTCTGTCCAGGGGGCTCAAAGATATGGAAAGTGACATTTCATCTATTGAGAAGCGTTTTGCATATGGCTTCCTACAGAAGCTGCTGAAGTGGATGGACATTGCCCAGGAGTTCATAGCACATCTTGGTACAGCTGCATTCATTTGTATTGCATGAATTTATGGATGAACTGAGATGAACTCAATTTCTTGTGACATCTGTGTTTACAGAGGCAGTTGTCAGCAGTGGGCGTGTGGAAAAGTCACCGCACGAACAAGAGATTAAGTTCTTTGCCAAGGTGCTCTATACGTCCAAGAAATCTTTCAGCATTTAATGTTAGCATAGAACTGCAAATAATGTGTGTGAAATATTCCTGTCCTCCTCAGATTCTTCTGCCTTTGATAAATCAGTATTTTAAAAACCACTGCCTCTACTTCCTCTCCACGCCGGCCAAAATCCTAGGCAGTGGCGGACACGCCTCAAATAAGGAAAAAGAGATGATTGCAAGGTAACAACACAGACACTTAACAGTCCAATGTGATGTTAAAGCCAAATACAAGATTTTTTCACATTACATTTTTTAAAACTTTTTATTTTACTCTATTCCTCTTGCTGCATTCTTTTCCCTCTTTCTCTCACATTCATTCTTATGTTTCTTTGATTTCCTTTAATTTGGTATCAGTATCTTCTGTAAGATGTCTGCCCTGGTGCGACACAGAGTGTTTCTCTTTGGTAAGATGTACTCTGCTGTCCTCCATCACCTTTCCTTTTTTGCTTTCTTATTACTTTGATTTCAAGTTGTTTTTCCTTTCTTTTGTGTGTTTCTCTCCATCAACTAAATCAGTAGAGCATCTAATGTGCTTTACCTCAGTGTTTATGGTTCCAAAAAAAGCTGAATATATATCCTTGATGTAATACCATCTGTATGTGATACATAGGTACGGATGCACCTGCTATTGTCAACTGCCTTCATATCCTTGCACGCTCACTTGATGCCAGGTAAGTCATTGAAATGAATTGTCAATCAGAATAGATAACAGTTGTGTCACAGTTGTATGTTGTATCTCACATGTGTCAAACTCCACTCCTGGAGGGCTACTGTCCTGCAGAGTGTAGCTCCAAACGGCTCCAAAACACCTGCCTGGATGTTTCTAGTAATCCTGAAGACCTTGGCTTTGTCCAAAATCGCCCCATGTACCCTTAAACAGGGCACTGTTTTGGGGACAGCCATTTGTAGGGGTGTCCGAAACCATAGTGAACGTGATCGAGTGCATTCATTTAATCCCATAATGCATCACAACAATGAGTGTACAACCAATGTACACTCAATGGCTTAAGAATACCCATAATATGCTGTGAGAATCATGTGCCGAATGAATTCCCGCATCTGACCAGAAGATGGCACCTTCAGGTTGATCATCCATTCATCTATTTTCCAAACCACTGGTCCAATGTGGCTACAGTGTAATATCATACAGGTTTAAATTCCTTTTCAATTGATTATTAAATTGTTTATCTAAGATTTATACATAGTTTCCATGACAGAGTTCAAGATAAATCTTACTAATGGAGCTGCCAGTTTGCTAAGTTTAAATTATTAAACAGCAAGCACAAACTATGCAAAAGTGTCTGAATTCACTCCTCGTTTTCATTCACCCCCTCAAGTGAACTACATTAGAGGACTAATGTAGGGAATAGTGAATGGGGGTATAGGGGGTGATTTCGAACACAGCCCTTGATTAGGTGGATTGGAGCTAAACTCTGCTGGACAGTGGCCCTCCAGGAACTATCTAATTTTTGAAATTTCTCTGACTTTAACAGAACTGTGATGAAATCCGGGCCTGAGATCGTAAAAGCAGGGCTGCGTTCGTTCTTTGAGAGTGCAGCTGATGACATTGAAAAGATGGTGGAAAACCTCAAACTTGGCAAAGTGTCCAAAGGCAATCAGGTGCAACTTTAGCAATGCTAATTACGGCAATGTGTTTATTTCCTTCATTGTTTTTGCATGGCACAAATCAATCTGTGTCTTTTGTTTCTCAGCCAGTGAAAGGCGTGTCCCAGAATATTAACTACACCACAACAGCTCTGCTCCCTGTCCTCACTTCACTGTTTGACCATGTCGCTCAGCACCAATTTGGAGATGATGTTATGCGTAAGGACCTTTTATGAAAACTAAATTATCATACGTTCGTTTTAAAATGATATAGTTAAATTAACGTGCGTCTCTCTCTGTCTTGCTTCTATTAGTGGACGATTTGCAGATGTCCTGCTACCGTATCATGTGTAGCATCTACTCTCTTGGTACTGTAAAAACACCTCATGCAGAGAGGTTTGTATTTGTGTGTTTGTATTAGTGTATGTGATGTGACAGTGGGGTTGGGTTTTTTATGTTTTTCCTTTTTATTTGCATTAGACATAGACCAGCCCTTGGAGAATGTCTTGCTCATCTCGCTGCAGCCATGCCTGTGGCCTACCTGGAGCCCAATCTTAATGAGTATAATGCATTTTCAGTGTATACTACCAAGACACCCAGAGAAAGAGCTAGTAAGTAATATATTTTCAGCTACAGTAACACTACCGTTCAAAAAAAAGTATAAAATTATTTATAATGTTACAAACGGTTTCTAATTCAAATAAATTCTTTCCTTAAAGCAGTGCAACTGTTTTCAACACTGATAATGATAAGAAATGTCTCTTGAGCACCAAATTAGCATAGTAGAATGATTTCTAAAGGATCAAGTGACACTAAAGACTAGAGTAATGAAAATATATGTATTTATATAAAATACATGACATTTATTTTAAAGTGAATTTATATTTCACAATATTATGTTTTTATTTATAATCAGATTTATTATCAAGCAGCCTTGGTGAATATAAGGAACTTGCTCAAAAACATTCAAATATCTTACCGACACCAAACTTTGAACAGTAATGTATATAGTGTAAATTCTGCATTTGTTTCTGACTTTTATTATTCCATTTTCCCCATTTATCTACAGTCCTGGGCCTTCCAAGCAACGTCCATGAGCTGTGTTTGGACATTCCTGAGCTAGACATATTATTGAAAGAGATCGGAGACCTAGCTGAATCAGGGGCTCGCTACACTGAAATGCCCCATGTGATCGAGGTCACCCTGCCCATGCTGTGTAACTACCTACCCCGCTGGTGGGAGAGAGGAATGGAGAATTTTCCCGATTTGGAGGGTAAGCTGTGTACAGACGTCACCTCCGATCACCTCAACCAGCTCTTGGGAAGTATCATGAAAATTGTGGTCAACAACTTGGGAATTGATGAAGCTTCCTGGATGAAGAGGCTTGCGGGTATGAGATGATGTTATTCTCAAGTCTGGGTTTGTATTTTGCCCTGAACCTGATCTTCAACGTAATATCCTTGTCTCGATCCAGTGTTCTCCCAGCCCATTGTGAGCCGAGCCAAACCGGAGATGCTCAAATCCCATTTCATTCCCACCATGGAGAAGCTGAAGAAGCGTACGTCTAAAGTAGTGGCCGAGGAGGAGCACCTGCGTATGGAGGGGAAATCTGAGGGGGATGAGGAGGAAGGAACTATTAGAGATGAATTTGCAGTTCTCTGTAGAGACCTGTATGCTTTATACCCACTTCTCATCCGCTATGTGGATAACAACAGGTACTTTGTTGTAGATTAATTTTAATAAATTCATTTTTAGTTGTCTTGACATTTTAAATGTCACATGGGTTTTAGAGCAAGATGGCTGACGTGCCGTGACCCAGATGCAGAGGAACTGTTCCGAATGGTGGGCGAGGTCTTCATCTTCTGGTCCAAATCTCATGTAAGAGACAAATATCTATTTGAATGAAACTAAGAAAAACTCATCGCCTCTCACAGTATCAGTAGTCATGATAAACACATTGATTATAGCCACAGCATATGAGATTTTAACACAACAACCTACAATTCTGTGCAATAAAACTTCTCTTTTCATTCTCTCTATGCAGAACTTCAAGCGAGAGGAACAAAACTTTGTGGTGATGAATGAAATTAACAATATGTCCTTCCTCACTGCTGACAGTAAGAGCAAGATGAGCAAGGTGAGGCCCTACTGTCAATCTATGGGAGATATACTTTCATATTTGATCATATATTTCTTATTATTTGATTATCATGTGGCCAGAGTAGTGTTTCTTTTGTGTAAATTCTCATATATTTATATTAAAGGCACAATATGTAAGATTTTTGGATTAAAATATCCAAAAACCACTAGAACAGTGTTATACAGTATATTTTGTTTACTTGTGTATTTACATTATCCCAAATGTTTCCAAGAATGTTTAAATCCAGAGAAATAAGCAGTTTTAACCAGGACACGGACCTTGTGCATGTGTCGCCTATCAATGACATCATACCCGCTTTACCCTCAATTTCCGGTTTTATTTTGTAGAAACCATGGAAGCAAAAAAGACACTTTAATATACAAACCCGATTCTAAAAAAGTTGGGACACTGTACAAATTGTGAATAAAAACAGAATGCAATGATGTGGAAGTTTCAAATTTCAAGATTTTCTTCAGAATACAACATAAATGACATATCAAATGCTTAAACTGAGAAAATGTATCATTTGAAGGGAAAAATAAGTTGATTTTAAATTTCATGGCATCAACACATCTCAAAAAAGTTGGGACAAGGCCATGTTTACCACTCTGTGGCATCCCCTCTTCTTTTTACAACAGTCTGCAAACGTCTGGGGACTGAGGAGACAAGTTGCTCAAGTTTAGGAATAGGAATGTTGTCCCATTCTTGTCTAATACAGGCTTCTAGTTGCTCAACTGTCTTAGGTCTCCTTTGTCGCATCTTCCTCTTTATGATTATGATGTTTTCTATGGGTGAAAGATCCTGATGGCTACAGGCTGGCCATTTCAGTACCCGGATCCTTCTTCTACGCAGCCATGATGTTGTAATTGATGCAGTATGTGGTCTGGCATTGTCATGTTGGAAAATGCAAGGTCTGGATGGGAGCATATGTTGTTCTAGAACTTGGATATACCTTTCAGCATTGATGGTGCCTTTCCAGATGTGTAAGCTGCCCATGCCACACGCACTCATGCAACCCCATACCATCAGAGATGCAGGCTTCTGAACTGAGCGCTGATAACAACTTGGGTTGTCCCTGTCCTCTTTAGTTCGGATGACATGGCGTCCCAGTTTTCCAAAGAACTTCAAATTTTGATTCGTCTGACCACAGAACAGTTTTCCACTTTGCCACAGTCCATTTTAAATGAGCCTTCACCCAGAGAAAACGCCTGTGCTTCTGAATCATGTTTAGATATGGCTTCTTTTTTGACCTATAGAGTTTTAGCCGGCAACAGCGAATGGCACGGTGGATTGTGTTTACCGACAATGTTTTCTGGAAGTATTCCTGAGCCCATGTTGTGATTTCCATTACAGTAGCATTCCTGTATGTGATGCAGTGCCGTCTAAGGGCCCGAAGATCACGGGCATCCAGTATGGTTTTCCGGCCTTGACCCTTACGCACAGAGATTGTTCCAGATTCTCTGAATCTTTGGATGATATTAGGCACTGTAGTTGATGATTACTTCAAACTCTTTGCAATTTTTCTCTGAGAAACTCCTTTCTGATATTGCCCGACTATTTTTTGCTGCAGCATTGGGGGAATTGGTGATCCTCTGCCCATCTTGACTTCTGAGAGACACTGCCACTCTAAGAGGCTCTTTTTAGACCCAATCATGTTGCCAATTGACCTAATAAGTTGCAAATTGGTCCTCCAGATGTTCCTTATATGTACATTTAACTTTTCCGGCCTCTTATTGCTACTTGTCCCAACTTTTTTGGAATGTGTAGCTCTCATGAAATCCAAAATGAGCCAATATTTGGCATGACATTTCAAAATGTCTCACTTTCAACATTTGATATGTTATCTATATTCTATTGTGAATAAAATATAAGTTTATGAGATTTTTAAATTATTGCATTCCTTTTTTATTCACAATTTGTACAGTGTCCCAACTTTTTTGGAATCGGGTTTGTATTATATGTTTTATTAGAAAAGGGAACAACTGTTTGGATACATTTATAGACAGAAAATAATCATTGTTATATACTGAACACATTTAGTCTTCTTGTTTGAATCTCATTTTCTTGATTTACTGCGAGTACCATGTTTTACCATGACTAATATCGATCTAGCTTACTGCAGTGTGTCTCATAGTAGCCGTACAGAGTAATGTTATAACATAATTTTCAACGCACTCAAATGTATCTAACATGATGAAGAGTGTTGCATTACCCCAAATACGTTTGACCGGAAAAAGCAGAAGCAGCAACTCAGGGTTTTTCCTGGGTCAAAAATGGTCTTCCGTGGTGGCTGACAAACATGGTCATCGACACAAACAGAGCTCTCTGCTCATTCTCTCAGTCAGTTAACATGCGCAGCAGTTATATATGCATCACATAAATCACAATAACTGATCAAATAAGGCTTTGACAAGACAAAAAATAATTTTGGCGGCTGCCAAAAAATTTTCAATGTAGGAAAAACCCTGGTGACTGTGGCATAATAAAAGTTCCGCTGCTCTCGAGATGTGTGTCGCGCTCGTCTCTCATTAGCAATCGCTCCAGCGGCCTCGTTCCACTCTCACAGCACTCAGCCCTGCTCTACTTCATACTATAGTAATGTTAATAATCTCATCCTTGAACTTGATTTCTGCCTGAGTCCCTTCGGATTCTTTTCCACCGGCTGTGAGGTGAAGACGTCATCTTCCATGATTCTGTGCTCAATCTTGACGTCATGAAGCTACGCCTTTGTTTTGAATAGGCGACCTCTAGTAGAGAAAAGTTACATATTGTGCCTTTAATTTATATATTGGTATTTTTTATATTTACATAATAGATTAAGGTTTTTTTTGGGGGGGGGGGGGGATTATTTTATAAAATTCTTTTTTCTGACTTAATCATTGTGTTGTCAATAGCATTATTGTGCTATTGATTAAATAGCACTAAGTTTTTCTTAGTGTTTTCTTATTTCAGTTTTTGTAATTTTAGTACTACAACATTTTATTTTAGTTGCCAAGGCAACATTTCTAACACGTTTTTCATCTAATATTTATATTTAATTTTTTTACTTTGTCAGTTAGTTTTAGTTAACAATAGCAACACTGGTTGTCAATCCTTTTAATTTTATTCTTCTTAAAATGAAACAAAATTGTTAATAAACCAACAGCCAATGGTTGATTTGGCATCAAGCCCCACATCAAAAGGTAAAGTGTGCTGTGCTTTCATGCGTTTTCTGAAGATGTTGAGTTTATTCTTGCTGCCACAAAAGGGAAGCGATTACTGGCATCATGTGCAAGTGCTTTTCGGATGCATTTTACAGGATTTAGATGACAGTGTTAATGGTGTTCTCTCTCTGACTGTGCCCTGTCCTCTTTTTCTCATCTGGATGCTGGTGGGTTTCTAGACCGGGGACTCTGAGGTTAGCTTCTCTGTCTGCACGACTGCTGTGCTATCGCATGGCACCTCACATCTAGGGGGGGCATTTCATCAACTCCCCCGACACACTGGCACTCATAACTGTGACTTAAGAGCTGTTTGACAAGACTAGTGTCTATAGGAATAACGCACTGTTTTTTACACTTTTCATTTGTAGATAGGTGGTTGTTTTTCCCCTAAAATGGTGTCTTTAGTGTTCTTTATGGATCAGATTATTGAGGGATACAGAGCTGAAAATGGGAATTTAGGAGAATATAATAACACAATGTAAAGAAATATATGTTAAATGGCTATATTATGATAGTGACGAAAAGATAAGCACTCAGAGTCTCAAGAAAAATCCCACAAGGGCCACAGGGCACCCGTCGTCCTGCCAGTGTGTGAGGGGGGGAGTCTGAATGGAGGCGTTTGATGAAAGAACTCTTTGTAGAGTCAGGCTCATGGCACTTGATTCCATGTCCGTCGCAGAGGGTCCGAGCCCCTGGAGGCCTGTGCCATCACCCTGTACAGCAGTTTGCATCTGTTGGACTGTAGTTCGGATGGGGATCTTCATACATCTCTTGTCTTCCTTTTCTTTTTGTATAATGGCTGCAGGTTGGGGTCAATTTTTAATCTGTTCAGGAAGTCAACTGAGACTCAGTTGCAGAAATACATGCATCAAACTATTCAAACTGTATTTCAGTTAATTTCCTAAACTGGATTCATGTGACGGAATTTGACCTCTATCAATGTATATTTTGTCATCCTCCTTGACAAAGGGGGGCATTTAGAGTCCATCCTCTAATGTGTGCCTACTTAATCCCACTTGTTTCTGTACTTATATCCAATGGCTCACATCTCCATGTTGTTCCAATTTTGTCTCCCCATCCACCCCTTTTTTTAGCCCATGACCTGATGCAGTCAAAATCAAATGATTGAGGTGGGATTGTGGAAAAGGGGAATACACTTACATACTTTAGGACTAATGTAACCTGTAAAACTTGGCTTTAATTGTTTAGTTGCATTAACACTGCGGTCTACTGAAAAACATCCTGAGTGCCACCACAACAGAATACATTGATATATAAAGGTAATATAGGTCTTAATAATAATAATAAAGGTCTTAACCCTATAAATCATATTTGATACGCACATTTCTGAGGCCTCTAAATTATCTACATGATCAAAACGTTGCTGAAAAACATGTTGTACACAATCTTCTACATGCCTTCTATTGTCTGATTGATAGTTTATACTTTTTAAAAGCTTTAAAGTAAAACGTGCCCCTTTACGTTGTGTACATGTGTCTTGCTATGAAATCTTTACAGATTTTTATAAAGTAAATGTAAGAATAACTATACATTGTTACTAATATTTCAAGACAACACTTACTGGACTAAAGTAACTTCAGTTACTCATTATTTATAAAAGTCATGTTAAAGGCTTTTGGGAACGTTATATGTTTTGCTCCCTAAAACTAAGCATTTATATACCATCTTACTAAGATATATTATTGGAATATGTAGAGTAACAACTAATATTTAAATGCATTTTATATAAGCAGTCTGCTATACTATTGTAATTCATTATATGCTTTTAGAATTTCATCTTACTTTTTGGCCATATAAATAAACAAAATTGAGGTGTATCTTTTCCTCCCTCAGTATGTGCTCATATTCTGACTATATCATAAATGCCTGATGCATAAAATATGGTATACAACAGCTTTACGGGGTTAAGACCAAGACCACATCAGTACACCAACTTAGATTCAGACATACTATATTCTCTCATTCACAATGGGTCTCATTCCTGAAGCACGAGCAGAATTATTTTTGTCTAAAACCATTCTTGCATAATCTTTGCATTCAGTTAAGGTACACACAATTTATTTCGCTCATGTTTCTGAATGAGACCCAGTGTCTGAAACTCAGAAAGCATTGGATTGGAGGGGCAAAACTGGTGCAAACAGGACAACAGGATATGTGACCAAGATTACTGAAATGATTGCCTCTGTGGGTTGGGTTTGTTCAAGTTTGGCAACCCAAAATGAGCAAAAGCGATCATTTCCCCTTAGTTTTATAATTAACGTCACTGGGTGAGTTTTACAGTGTTCGTTTTTGTTTCATCTTCCTCCCCCTGAGGCATGTTATGACTGTGCATGTCCTTGCAGACTTTTTCAATGCATGGAGTGTATTAAGCTGCACTGACACATTACAATACCAGCCTACCTGTAGTGCCTGCTTTTATGTGTCTAAGATAAGATGACATTTCAATTGAATGAATTTTCCCCTTTTTGATGTTGTCACCTCTGTTAAGATTAGAATTGAGATTTTAGCTTCAGACCAATTATGCCTTGTCTTCCCCACTAAGCCCCAATGTTGTTGTCGATTCTGATGAAAAGCAACCCTGAACATTTACCCTCCCTTCCCTTTTAATTACCCTATTAATCAGAATGACTCCTTTCTAAGGACTGTTCTCTAAAGAAGTCCTAACTTAAAGATAAAACCTAATGACTGAAATAATCAAGTAAGGATGGATTGTTCCGTTTAGTGGTCTAGGTCCTTGTTAGGGAACAGGAAGCTTTGTATTTTGCTCAATGAAATGACTGTCTTGAGGTAGACCTCCATTTTTTTGGTCAACAGACTCTGTTAGCACATCATTCAATATGAAACTCTTCTAACAAGATGCCTTAAGGTTTCACTGAAGGTTATTTCATGATGTCTATGTCAGTTGTCATGCTTTGAATGTTACTGTCATCTCAGGCTGGTGGCTCGGATGTGGAGCGTACCAAGAAAAAGAGACGGGGAGATCGATACTCTGTTCAAACGTCCCTCATTGTGGCAGCCCTGAAGAAAATGCTTCCCATTGGACTTAACATGTGCTCTCCTGCAGACCAGGAACTCATTAACCTGGCCAAGACACGATATTCTTTGGTAGTGTGGTCACCATATATCTGTCTCTCTCTCTATCTATCTTATAAGCCTAGATGTTTTAATAAAGTTTCACTTTAGGTTGGTCAATAAAAAGGTAAACTGAGCCGGTCTGTTGTGTTGTTGACCCATAGAAAGACACAGATGAGGAGGTGAGAGAGTTCTTGCAAAATAACCTGCACCTCCAGGGCAAGGTAAGTGTATGTTTGTGTTGGTGTTGATGTTAAAGTGTTTTTAAAAAGTGTTTTTGCAGAAATCCGAATGCTATCTCTCTCTCTCTCTCTCTCTCTCTCTCTCTCTCTCTCTCTCCTCAGGTCGATAACCCGTCTATGCGCTGGCAAATGGCACTATATAAGGAAATGGCAGGAAAGGCAGAAGATGCAGATGCCCCAGAGAAAGTGGTGAAGCGTGTTCAGGAAGTCTCTGCAGTCCTCTACCACATTGAAGTGGTGAGTTTGTATTCAAAGGTCTGAAACTCCCAGTTCAACTCAAATAATGCACATTTTGATGACCACTCACCCACACTGCCACTATACAGCAGTATCCCAGTCAAATTGCTTTAGCTATTTGTAGCCTGAACAGCAAAGCATAATAATAACCAATCCATATGCAATTAAAACAGCCCAAGTATAGTTGTTTTGCCTCTCTTTGAGTGTATGTCTATGGTTCCATCTTCAGACGGAGCACCCTTTCAAGTCCAAAAAGATGGTTTGGCATAAACTGCTGTCGAAGCAACGACGTAGAGCGGTGGTGGCCTGTTTCAGGATGACTCCCCTTTACAACTTGCCCAGGTATGACAAGACACGATCATACGAGTGGATGTTTCTGTGCCAGTCAGTCTGTTTCATTGAATGAAATGATGAGAAAAGGGGTAACAGGATTGGAGAAATTCTTTGAAAATACATAAATGTTTACCATCTCTCAGGCATAGAGCATCTAACATGTTCCTGGATGGCTACAAGCGGAACTGGATCCAAACTGAAGGATATTCCTTTGAAGACAGAATGATTGATGACCTGTCTGTATGTGCTCAACCATTAACAAAAATGACTGTTGCATTTTAGCAATTTTTAGTGATGTAATCCACATGACAGTTTTTGTTCTCACTAATGTAGAAAGCAATGGAGGAGGAAGAAGAGGAGGAAGAGGAAAAGGAGACAAAGCCGGATCCTCTTCATCAGCTCATCCTTCACTTTAGTCGCACTGCCCTCACTGAGAAGAGGTGAGATCACTTCACACCCCTGGTTAGTGAATGACACATCTGGCTCCTGGTGCAAAAAGAGATGATCACATGGACATAACCAGTGACTGTTATACAGACAGCTCAAGCTGTACACGTTGTTCACATGGTTTTTTGTCAATGTAATGTAATCATCTATTACAAAATAAAAACAACTCACAGATAAAAACCTATAAATAGGTTTTTAAGTTCTGGATAATGTACAGTCAGCCTGTCTTTATCAATAATGTACATTTTAGCAGTCATTATACAAAAAAAATCACCACATGATATCTCTATTCAGAAAATGGTGTGTTTATATATATATATATATATATATATATATATATATATATATATATACATACAGTGGGTATGGAAAGTATTCAGACCCCCTTAAAATTTTCACTCTTTGTTATATTGCAGCCATTTGCTAAAATCATTTAAGTTAATTTTTTTCCTCATTAATGTACACACAGCACCCCATATTGACAGAAAAACACAGAATTGTTGACATTTTTGCAGATTTATTAAAAAAGAAAAACTGAAATATCACATGGTCCTAAGTATTCAGACCCTTTGCTGTGACACTCATATATTTAACTCAGGTGCTGTCCATTTCTTCTGATCATCCTTGAGATGGTTCTACACCTTCATTTGAGTCCAGCTGTGTTTGATTATACTGATTGGACTTGATTAGGAAAGCCACACACCTGTCTATATAAGACCTTACAGCTCACAGTGCATGTCACAGCAAATGAGAATCATGAGGTCAAAGGAACTGCCTGAAGAGCTCAGAGACAGAATTGTGGCAAGGCACAGATCTGGCCAAGGTTACAGAAAAATTTCTGCTGCACTTAAGGTTCCTAAGAGCACAGCGGCCTCCATAATTCTTAAATGGAAGACGTTTGGGACGACCAGAACCCTTCCTAGAGCTATCTGGGGAGAAGAGCCTTGGTGAGAGAGGTAAAGAAGAACCCAAAGATCACTGTGGCTGAGCTCCAGAGATGCAGTCGGGAGATGGGAGAAAGTTGTAGAAAGTCAACCATCACTGCAGCCCTCCACCAGTCAGGGCTTTATGGCAGAGTGGCCCGACGGAAGCCTCTCCTCAGTGCAAGACACATGAAAGCCCGCATGGAGTTTGCCAAGATGGTGAGAAAGATTTTCTGGTCTGATGAGACCAAAATAGAACATTTTGGCCTTAATTCTAAGCGGTATGTGTGGAGAAAATCAGGCACTGCTCATCACCTGTCCAATACAGTCCCAACAGTGAAGCATAGTGGTGGCCGCATCATGCTGTGGGGGTGTTTTTCAGCTGCAGGGACAGGACGACTGGTTGCAATCAAGGGAAAGATGAACGCGGCCAAGTACAGGGATATCCTGGACGAAAACCTTCTCCAGAGTGCTCAGGACCTCAGACTGGGCCGAAGGTTTACCTTCCAACAAGACAATGACCCTAAGCATACAGCTAAAATAACGAAGGAGTGGCTTCACAACAACTCCGTGACTGTTCTTGAATGGCCCAGCCAGAGCCCTGACTTAAACCCAATTGAGCATCTCTGGAGAGACCTAAAAATGGCTGTCCACCAACATTTACCATCCAACCTGACAGAACTGGAGAGGATCTGCAAGGAGGAATGGCAGAGGATCCCCAAATCCAGGTGTGAAAAACTTGTTGCATCTTTCCCAAAAAGACTCATGGCTGTATTAGATCAAAAGGGTGCTTCTACTAAATACTGAGCAAAAGTGTCTGAATACTTGATATTCGGACCACGTGATATTTCAGTTTTTCTTTTTTAATAAATCTGCATAAATGTCTACAATTCTGTGTTTTTCTGTCAATATGGGGTGCTGTGTGTACATTAATGAGGAAAAAAATTAACTTAAATGATTTTAGCAAATGGCTGCAATATGACAAAGAGTGAAAAATTTAAGGGGTCTGAATACTTTCCGTACCCACTGTATGTAATCTTTTTACATCTGTGATTATGTCTTTGACTCATTATTTTTTATCTCCTTGTCCCTTTTACTTCTGCTTTGTCACAGTAAATTGGACATTGATTACTTATACATGGCATACGCCGATATCATGGCAAAGGTGAGACCTTTTTGTCTTATGGTAAACAGTTAACACCAATTTACTATTGTTTATTCTAATTTAATTTTCATCTGTGATAAAATGTATACATATTACTTTACTGTAAATTTTCTACATGTGTTTTACAATGTTCTTTGTTCATCTCTGTTGACTTTAGAGTTGCCACCTCAGCGAAGAAGATGAGGGGGGAGAGGAGGAGGAGGAGGGGGGAGAGGAGGAGATGTCCTTTGAGGTGCGACAGACAGAGATGGTAGGGGGAGTCCGGGGGCTGGGGACGGGGAAGACACAGAAGCGGTAGAGTGACATCCAAACCAACCACTGTATCATCCATCCATTCACTCACATCCCATCTTATGTTTCTCTGTCTGGCCTGTGCTCTCTGATCTCTCTCTGTTTCTCCACCTGACTCTGCCCTAAAGTGTTATTAACATCATCACACTGCAGCATCTTTAAAACATCTTTTAAATTTTTTTTTTTTTTTTTTTTTTTTACATAGATCTTTGAGCCACCTACTAAACACAGATGTAAAAAAAATTACTGAATACATTTTCTTGACAAATATATATGAAAAAAACAAACAAACTCATATTTGGACTTTTTGGACAGTTTGCACCAAAACAGCATTATTATTAAGTGTTTAGTAGTTTGGGCTAAAGGAGATGTTTTTTATTCTTTTTGTTGTCCGTTTCAGATATGAACATACAAGGGTGAATTTCATAAAGAAATAAAAAAGGAATTATATAATGTATAATTATTATTTTATATAATTTTTATATTTGCAATTATATAATTATACTTTTCCTGGATTGTTGAGGTAATTTTGAGACCTCATAGATTTCAATGTGAAATTTCACCTGTTGCAGCCTTAAAAGTTTAAAAGAAATTGTAACCTTATGGTTGCTTTTTAATGATTTGTTGGATGATTGATTGTTTTCTTGCCGTGAACTTTGAGGGAGGTGTCGAGTGAACATGCATTTTACTAATATATGCTGTTTCACAGTTTGAGTAATCACTAATGATGGCATATTTGTCATATTTATGTTTCTGTATGCTTTCTATTCTGTTTCTTATTATTTACTTGAACTCATTCACAATAATTATCTAAAAGTGACTAATCAGTAGCCGCTTTTCCACCGTCCCCAATGGTTCTAAGAATGGTAAAGAATGGTTCCAGTTATATTTCCACTTGAGCCTGGTATGGCACGATTACAAACCATTCTCAGCCCATAGAATGTGTGTAGTGACGTTGCCACTCATAATTGGTCACTTGTCTGTTCGCCTAGCTACCAGTTTCTCTGTAGCTGGTTAAGCAGGCTATTTGAGCGACGTAAACACAAATTAAAGGATTAGTTCACTTCAGAATTAAAATTTCCTGATAATTTACTCACCCCCATGATATTCAATATGTTCATGTCTTTCTTTCTTCAGTCGAAAAGAAATTAAGGTTTCTGAGGAAAACATTCATTTTTCTTCATATAGTGGACTTCAACAGGTTGAAGGTCCAAATTGCAGCTTCAATGCAGCTTCAAAGGGCTCTACACGATCCCAGCCGAGGAATAAGGGTCTTATCTAGAGAAACGATTGGAAATGACTTCCGCCCACGTCACACGCGACCTTTCCAACGTGATTACGTAATATGTGGCGCATCACAGAGCTAGTGCAAGACAAGCATTTGTGGTTAAAAAGTATATAATTTTTACTCGTTTCACTAGATAAGACCCTTATTCCTCGGCTGGGATCATGTAGAGCCCTTTGGAATTTCAAACCATTGTAGCCCATTGAAGTCCACTATATGGAGAAAAATCCTGGAATGTTTTCCTCAAAAACTTTAATTTCTTTTCAACTGAAGAAAGAAAGACATGAACATCTTGGATGACATGGGGGTGAGTAAATGATCAGGAAATTTTAATTCTGATGTGAACTAATCCTTTACTAATAAAACTAAAAGAAATATCTGATCATCCTCCTCTACAGGATCGCTATTTACATCTTACGTCTGTAAACTCTTTCGTTACTGAGGCAAAGACTGACACATTTGTATTACATTCCAAAGAGCTCCGTTATCAGCTCCACAGTGGAAAATGGAACCATATCTGTACAAGCTGGGCCGGATTGTCATGGAATGGAAAGGTTAAGCAAAGAGAACGGTTTGGCCTGACGGTGGAAATCAGCTTATGTTTTCCCCCATACTGACGTAGTATACTGACACACAGACTACAGTTAAAGCCAGAGCAGTCTCCTAGTCTGCACACACTCACAGAGGAACGAACACACAGGAACATCCATGACGAAGTGGATTGTACATGCCATACACACACTCACTCAGGCTGAGCTTTTATGTATAGACATGGTAAGAAGAAATGCACACACTTTTGGGTGTTTAGGCCAGGCTTACGGGGAGGGGGGTGGCATGGGTGGGGTGGGAGGTTTGGGAGGGGGGTGTATTATGCATGCAGTAATTTTAAAATGATAAATTTAATGATTCAATTAATTTTTGGAAAAGCAAGCTTCTGTAAGTAAGCCAACTTTTGCATTTGCTTTTTAAAAAAAATATTTTTGTAATAAAAAGCTTGCTTTTATTATAATTTTAAGGATAACATTATGTTATGGAATTGTATTTGTTAAAATATTTAAATTTAATTACAATTCAGTTTTATTTCAAAATGAGTTGTATGATGATGTTTGGTAATGTTGGGTTAAGGGTTACGTATATTTTTTAGAAGCACTTATCTGAGTTTACTGTTCGCTTCCCAACAGGAGACAGAGCTGTAGATGAGTAACACCTGTATGGCTCTTTGTTTCTCTGTGAGATGCAAAGCCATCAGGAGAGTTTACTGTAGTCCAACGTTTGCTCTGATAGACAAACGTGAGAAATTAGTATGACTATCCCATAACTAATGATGATGGTGGGGTTGATTGGGAGCATGCTAAATGAACATGAATGAAAGAGAAGAGTTTTAGAATATAAAAAAAATAATCAGCGAAACCCAAAACTTTTACAAATGTCAAGCACTCACAATCACCCAATCTCGCCTTAACAGTTATAATCACATTTTAACTAAAATAAATCCACTTTGTTTTATAAAATATTTAGATGCACATGCGAGAAAGCTGTTAGACCAGATGTCTAGGTTTTACAAGTTTTCAGTTGTTAAGGTGAGGTCACGTTAGAAAAATTTGTGAAGGAAAAGGTCTATTGTCTATTATCTATGGTGTAGCCATGTATGGAGCACAGCTCACACAGAAATAGTGCAACAGTTGGGTTCCGAAAGTAAAAACTCTGATTTTTTAAAAATTTGATTTTTAACTTATAAACCTTTGAAGGCAGCCTTACTGTGAGCCGTTAAGCCCACATTATTACAACTTAGTTTTAAAACAATCATGTTTAACAGCAGAATTTGTCCTACTTTATCCATGATGCTGTACATAAAATTCCACTAATCAGAGTCAAAAAAAGTAAAACGCGCCAAAAGATCTCATTAGCTCCACCTACTCCCATGAAGCATCGCAAATGATGTAATCGAGTCGGTCTCGCTACACTCTCCAAATACTTAAATATTTGAATATATATGCATATTTATACATTAAACTTTGTTCTAAATTCTGCGTGGGGAAAAATTCTTCCTACCGTGAATTCGGTCACATTTACCATTGTTTGGCGAATTTTCACAGGCAAAATTCAGTCATTTCAATATCAATCCATGCGATTCGGAATTTCACATGAAGGCGAAACATTTCCTCACACAGATTTCGCAACAAGATCAAATTGGTCACTTGGATTCGCCACTTTGACCAGCAGAAAGCTGCTTGGTTTGAAAGTGACTTCTGTGTGAGCTGTGCTTCATACATTGTATACTATTGACAATAGACAATCAACCTTTTTTGTACACAAACTTTCACTAATGTGACCACACCTCACTGAGGAAGTTTTTCCTAAAACAACAGCCTCTTGTTTTGGGTTGTCATGACAGTAACTTTACATGCTCACTGCTGCCCTCTGTCATCTTCACAGTAATACCAGTTTCTAAATTTAGAAATACAAGCTGAGATAATTTTATGAAAATGCAAGTGACTTTAATTGTCACTCTACATATAATTTTCCGACGCCCACAAACATAATGAACAACATTTTCGTAAGGGGATCTTGAAAAGCATGCAAAATAAGACTTATGAATGACAAGCAGCACTTGGTCAAGATAGAAAAATGAACAATATCGCTTATAACGAAAGATGATTTTACTGTTATGGTTACTGTAGTTCAATTGCTGTAGTGGAGCAGTGAGATTGAGCAGGATGAATGGTTTGTGAGAAAGGGGATGCATTAAAGGCTTTCAGACAGTTCACTTTTTCAATGTTTAACCCTATAGGAAAAAGAGATGGAAAAGCAAAGACTCCTTTACCAGCAGTCACGTCTACACAACCGAGGGGCTGCTGAGATGGTCCTACAGATGATTAGTGCCTGCAAGGGTATACGTTCACTCTTACACCCAAACACTACTGGATCTTTTCAAGTCTTTTTTGAAGCTTGAACTCTCAAGTCTCCATTTATTGTTCTACATGCCATCCTAAAAACACTTTTTTTTTTTTCTTTTTGTACAGGTGAGACAGGATGCATGGTCTCTTCTACCCTAAAACTTGGTATTTCTATTCTAAATGGCGGGAACAGTGAGGTCCAACAGGTTAGTTAAGATGGAGACAAGACAGTAAATTAGACCCTGCACTATTGCTCAGCTGTAACAGAATTGACCATTTGCTTGCAGAAAATGCTGGACTATCTAAAAGACAAGAAAGATGTGGGTTTCTTCCTCAGTGTCCAGGCTCTAATGCAGACCTGCAGGTATATTGTGACTGGAGGTTGTTGTCATCTCACATTCACACTTGTTAATTGATTCATTAAATCAGTGTTTGGGGATCTTTTGCAGTGTTTTGGACCTGAATGCCTTTGAGAGGCAGAATAAAGCAGAGGGTCTAGGTATGGTGTCAGAGGAGGGAACAAGTAAGTAGAATGTGAATAATCTAGAATCTTTTTACCTCAAGATTAATACCAATATATGGTCAAAAGGAAGATTTTAGATCAATACAGAAAGCTCTGAAGATATCATTTGAATGTATAGAGTAACTATATTGCGTATAGAGATAAACGTGTAGACTTTAGTCTTGCACATCGGCTCCAAAACTTAAGGCCTAAATTAGATATGGCATCCAAGTATTCAATCATCCATCTGTAATCATACATGTTTGGTCATTCTAACATGGAAATGCATATCATTTTTGTTGACCAAATTTATCAGTAGAAAAAATTAATTGTAATCATATTGTCATACACTCCATTTGTCTCCAGATGTAATAATCTAGTCTAATATAATGTCAGTAAACAGATGATGAAATTGGCCATAATTAATTCCCTTTTCACTCCATGTCGTCTGTTTGCCCTCAACTCACCATCCCTTTTTTTCCATGACTATACTTTTGTCCTCCATCTCTTTTCATTCCTCCTTTCCTTCACGGGCCTCAGACATGAAGCTAGAACGGGGTAAATAATGCCTCTGTTCCTCTATTTTTCATTTCTCTCTTCCTGTCACTCCTCTCTGTCCCTTTATGTCTTTGAAATCAGTTTTGTTTGAAACTTTGCTTTTTTGGTTTTGGAATAATATATATATATATATACCTTATGTGTATATATATATATAAATCTTATCACTCAAGGATTTGTAAAAACATCTGTCAGTCACATCACAAATACAGATCGCAGAACGGCGTATCTGACTTATTCATTCACACTGACAGAATGTGGCTGAAGTGTTTTTCTTTCTCCCCTTGAGTGTTGAAACAGATCTACTGTAACTCTAGAACTCTGAATTGTGTCTAATCCATAGAAAATGAGAAATAAATGTAATTATAGAATTTATATATGCTGCATTTTAGTTATTAAGTGTAACAGACAAAGAAAATTTTTTATTCATAATGTTGGTTTTTGCATTAATGAACTTTCCTTTCATGTATTTATAAGCATCAGCTTTGTTTTTACATCGAAAGAGGTATTAACCTTAATATGACCACACTAAAATTCTTAAGTTGTTTTTTTAACCCTAACAAATACATATAACTTGAACTTACCAAATCCAGCCATTGGTTATGAATCGAGCCAAATCTGATCTAACTCTGTCTTGGCTTCACGATTTGCACCTAACATTACCCTATATGCCCTCCTCTATTTACCCCTGCCATGAGGTCATATTTAATCCAGTAATCTATCACATCAAAACAGAAGGCTATGTTAGTGGACAGCAGTTTAGCATTGCAACTTAACATTTTGTGAATTTTATATGCAACAAATTTGCTGAAATGATCAAAGAAGCTATTTGTAAACAGATCATTCCCTGCTGAAGGCTTTGACTGAATATGATTTTCATGAATTTAGCTTTGTGTAATGACCTCCTCCCTCCCTCCACAAACACAGCTGAGGTTTAGGATTGCAGTAGGTCTGTCCCGCATGCTAAAGTACCATCTATGTTAGGGCTTCATGTTGTAATTAATCCCCCTCTGTTTTTGAGCCACAGTACATGTGATTGTATATCAGTGTTTTTATATCTGTTTTCTAATAGGCACATTATTGTGTATGTGTAGTTTATGTATATGTGTCACGTTATTTGGGTAAAGTAATTCTGTGATGTGTCTCATTTTGTGCTGCTGTAGTTCAGTCTGAGTTAAAGAACTAGTGATTATGCAAAAGGCTGTGTCTCATTCCACTCCCTAGTTCCTAATGACTGAGATCCATGACTGAGATCTTTTTGGTATCGTTTGTTGTATATTGTTATTATATCTGTTAAAATTACAGTAGCACTATGAAATATTAGTTTGCCCTCCATTTCTGATGATTTTACATGGCATCAGTGAATATAGTGAGTAACTCATGCTCACTGGCTTTATTGGTGCTTTCTAGGATTGTTTAGTGCACTAGGCAGGATACATTGTCATACATAATACTGAACTGGGCAGTGGATTGAAAGACTCCCAAAAAAACTAAATTTCCTGCCTATCTCTTGTAGAAAGGGACAAAAATATTGCAGTTTGCACTAACATTATAACATGAGAGATTCGAGGCAGTTTGTTTTCCCTAAGCTGTTTAATCTCTCTTTCTTTAGCTTACTGTCTTTCTCTTCTCAGTTCTAATCAGACTGCCCCTACACTAAACCTGTGATGAGTGTCGCAAAGACATATTCACCTTTATGTGATGTATTCCCACATATTTCCTTTCTTCGCATAGGTGAGAAGGTGATGGCTGATGATGAGTTCACTTGTGACCTCTTCCGCTTTCTGCAGCTCCTCTGTGAGGGTCACAACAATGGTGGGTCCTGTATCTGCACGTAAATTAAAATGCAGTGAATATGAACATTTGTACTGTGATTTATTGCAGTTTATGCCCCACAACCATTCTTTTTTAAAAAAAAAAAAAAAACATTGATTCTGTCATTATTTACACACCATCATATAGTTCCAAACGAAGAGCCAAGTTTCAAGGGTTTTGGGAAAGCAATGTTGTCTGTAGTACAGATTGTGTTTAACCATCTGAGTTTACTTCACTTTAGACTTCCAGAATTACCTCAGAACACAGACAGGCAGCACCACCACCATCAATGTCATTATTTGCACAGTGGATTACCTGCTTAGACTACAGGTGAGGTAATTTTACCCTCGAAAACCCTGATAAAATGTTGCTTTCTGCACACTTATTGCTTTGTGGGTATTTATTTTCTCTCTCCAGGAGTCGATCAGTGATTTCTACTGGTATTACTCTGGTAAAGACATCATAGATGAACCAGGCAAAAGAAACTTCTCTAAAGCTATGACTGTGGCCAAACAGGTGTTCAACAGCCTTACCGAGTATATCCAGGTGCATCTTATTATTATTATTATTTTGATCATTGACATTCTTATTCCATTTATTCACTAGATTCAGTTATTTCGGTCTCTACAGTACATGTAGCAACACAAACCCTTTTGTGATTGCATAGTTGGTTGCAATGGTTGGATTTTCTCCCTAGAAGAATCTACTTGATGTATAGCACATATAGCGTCCATATATTAAAGTTATCCTTCTGTTTCAGGGTCCCTGCACAGGCAACCAGCAGTCCCTGGCCCACAGTCGCCTGTGGGATGCTGTGGTGGGCTTCCTGCACGTGTTTGCCCATATGATGATGAAACTGGCTCAGGTAACCGATCTAAACTTGATTCTTCTGTTATGTACACTATTTTGTGTTCATTCTCTCTGAAAGCATTAGATCACATAGCTGAAATAAACATTTATGAAGTTGGCTTAGTGTTTTTTGTACGAGTAATTTCTCAACTTGATATATGAGTAGTTTTTGTACAGTGTCTCTGCATTTTGTCTTGTCAGTGGATCTACACACTTTCAAAAGGCTTATTTATTACTTTAGTGGCTAATAGAAAATGCATGAAAATTAAACTATAGTAGTTACTCATGTAGATCTGTTCTTAATGATTATATTACATGCTAATGTTAAGAACATGTTACATTCCTTTTTAAATTTTAAACTACTAGTGTGTTGGAATGTAATACTGTTTTTGCTCTCAATGCTTTACTGATTAATTAAACTGTTTTTCATACGCCGTATGCAGGGAAGAGTATGTATCACTCTATTTATCTATTGAAGTGATTGTATTTGAGTTTTCCCCATTCATGTTCCAGATTCCCAAATCCAGGTTGTTTGAACCCAAGAATATACATTTGGATGTATTCAAAGATCCCCTTGTTTATTTCTGTATATTTTAGCTGAAGTATTTAAGATTTTAAACTCAAAATCTAGTGTTACTGTTCATTCAATATGATGATTTTGCTTAAAATTTCTGCAAGAAATGAAAATCTGCTATAAGAATGCAAACAAGTGGGTCAAACAGCCTGAGAAAATGAATGGAAGGCAGTTAACATAACCCAGAAGAAACATGTGTTTTCAGCTTTATATGTTTTTTTTTTTTTTTTTAATTAAAAAAGTGTTTTGTACTTTATATAATTCTTCCTTTGGTGTGCTGTTTGATTTTTTTTTTATGATTTTCATGATCTCTTGTATGTATAGAGTGTTTCTGTTTCTAATAATTAACCCCTGTTATTGTTGCTGCATGCAATAACCTGCATTTAAATGTTGCAGCATTTTACATTATCCTCAGCCAATCTGATAAGGTAAAGTTTCTTATAAAGATGCTAATGTATTTATTTTGTGTCCATACCCTTAAACAGCAAGTTAAACCCTCATAAATAATGAAGACCTTATTATTCCCCTTAAAAAATTGTTTACAATCATTCATTTCTGTTCATTTAGATTAGATATTTATTATATATCGACATGCATTTTAGGTTATTTTGCAGCTAGTATGTCAAATCTGTTTTCTCGTAGGATTCCAGTCAGATTGGTCTTCTGAAGGAATTGTTGGACCTTCAGAAAGATATGGTGGTCATGCTGCTGTCTTTGTTGGAGGGTATGATAACAATCTTGGATTTATGTTCATCAATTTCACATTATTCAGTCTAGACCTGATTACACTGTATGGCTCTGTATTTGACAGGTAATGTTGTAAATGGCACCATTGCTCGGCAAATGGTGGACATGCTAGTAGAGTCCTCCAGTAATGTAGAAATGATCCTTAAATTCTTCGACATGTTCCTCAAGCTAAAGGACATTGTTGCATCTGACGCATTCCGCGACTATGTGACAGACCCCAGAGGTTTGATTTCCAAGAAGGACTTCCAGAAAGCCATGGACAGCCAGAAACAGTACACACCTTCAGAGATTCAGTTCCTACTGTCCTGCTCTGAGGCAGATGAGAATGAGATGATTCATTACGAGGAGTTTGCCAACCGGTTCCAAGAGCCAGCGAAAGATATCGGATTTAACATAGCGGTGCTGCTTACCAACCTTTCTGAGCATGTTCCTCATGATACCAGGTTGCAGAACTTCCTCGAACAAGCTGAGAGCGTTCTGAACTATTTCCGCCCATTCTTGGGCCGCATTGAGATAATGGGCGCCAGCAGGAAAATTGAGAGAATCTACTTCGAGATCAGTGAGGTGAATCGTAAGCAGTGGGAGATGCCTCAAGTCAAGGAGTCCAAGCGGCAGTTCATATTTGATGTGGTCAACGAGGGTGGTGAATCGGAGAAGATGGAGCTTTTTGTCAACTTCTGTGAGGACACCATTTTCGAGATGAATATTGCTTCACAGATTTCAGAGCAGGATGAGGAGGAGAGAGAAGAGGATGAGGAGGAGGAACCTGAAGGAGGAGGTGGTGATGAAGAGGGTGGTGGTGAGGAGGGCCAGTCAGAATCAAGCTCTGCCTTTGCCGATTTCATCCAAAGCATCATGAATTTCCTGGGCATGTTCACCTTTAGGAATATTCGCAGACAGTACCGTAGGCTCAGAAAGATGACCATCAAGGAGATTGTGGTAGGACTTGTTACCTTCCTGTGGACAATCCTCATGGGCATCCTCCATTTCATTTACAGTGTGTGTAAAGGTTTCTTCCTGCTCATCTGGCATACACTTTTTGGAGGCGGTTTAGTTGAAGGGGCTAAGAACATCACTGTGACAGAGTTATTGGCCAGCATGCCGGATCCTACACAGGACGAGGTGCACGGAGACCTACCTGGAGAACCAAGGGGCGGAGAGGAGCAGGATACTGGAGGGATAACAGACTCAATGGAAGCAGGAGGGGGAGAGGAAGAGGATGAGGACATCCAGGAAAAAGACGGTGGGAAGATTCCTGGTATCGATACACCTGGTGGACTTGGAGATATGGGTGACACCACCCCAGTGGAACCACCAACTCCAGAGGGCACTCCAATAATGAAGAGAAAAATGGTATGTGGGTTGTCATTTAGCTAGTTTCCTTATGTTTCTTCATCAATGTTCTAAACAAAGATGTGTGATGTTAGTCCTTGTTTATTTATGTTGCAGCAATCAGAAGAAGCAGGACCTGAGCAACCTCCTGCTATCGAAGAACCTCCTCCTGAACCTGAGAAAGCAGAGTGAGTGACTCCCAAATTTCCAAAGGGAAAACAAGACATTGTAATGTTTCTGTTTGATTCTTTAGGGTATTTTAGATGGTTTTACCATTTTAATGACCATCTTCTATGTATAACAGCACCGAGAATAGAGAGAAGGCAGAGAAAGAAGCAGAGGTCAAGCCTGAGACAACACCAGAAGAACCAAAACCTGAGAATGCCACCAAAGCAAAGAAAGAAAAGAAATCAGCCAAAGGGGCAGGATTTGAGCTCTGGAACGAGCTGGATGTTCAAAGAAATAAATTCATGGTAGGACAACATTCTTATTTTCTTCTTAATCTTCAATTGGTGAGTTTTAGTTACTTTTGATTTGCTGTTAATCTCCACTTCCATCTACAGAACTGTTTGTCCCGTAACTTCTACAACCTTCGTTTCCTGGCTTTGTTCATCGCCTTTGCCTTGAACTTCATTCTTCTGTTCTACAAGGTTATAAAACGTATTTTAGATTTTTACACTGTTTTCCCTTTTTAATTTTTGGTTAATTTGGGTTTTGGGGCTCCTTTTATATGTCATTTTGTTTAAATTTTCAAATATTCATGACCATTTTTAATTCATTTCAAAATGGCATGCCTCACAATAATGTTGCTTTCAAATGCACATACAGTAGATATAAAAAATAAAATCTAGTTTTTAACAAAAAAAACAACAATTAAGATTGTTTTTAAGACACTATATTTTTATTTCACCAGGTATCTGATAGTCCTCCCAATTCTGATGAGTTTGAAGGCTCAGGCATGTTTGAAGGCTCTGGCCTGTTTGAAGGCTCTGGGGAGGACTTTGATGGCTCTGGCAGAGAGGATGGAGCCGATGATGATGATGAGGAAGGTCCTGTGTATTATTTCCTGGAAGAGAGTACCGGATACATGCAGCCCACTCTGTCCTGCCTGGCCATTCTGCACACCGTCATCGCTTTCATAACAATCATCGGATACAACTGCCTCAAGGTTTGAATCACTAGTTTCACTTTTTAGGGCCTGAACTTGTATGATTATCAGTCTTGATTCAGGTTTGTTTTTATTTAATTCTGATCTTGAATATGTACAAGAATATTCTTATTTATTTGTGCTTTGAATAAGTGATCATGATGTCATGGTCCTTTAGATTCCACTGGTCATTTTTAAGAGAGAGAAAGAGCTGGCGAGAAAGCTGGAGTTTGATGGTCTTTACATCACTGAACAGCCAGAGGATGATGACATCAAAGGCCAGTGGGACAGATTGGTGATAAACACACCGTAAGTGTGGAGACATCTTGATTATAGAGCTGTTTCTTACAAGATATATCTGGAAATGGACACGTTGACTAAAACGAAAGTTGACCTAGATCTTGTTTTGAGGTCAAATTTGTTTTGTACGTCTTGTATGTGGTCCCTAATTTATGTTTTCATAATGCTCTAAAATAAGTGTTCTAATAAGTGTACATTAGCAGACCTAGCCAGGTCATAGTTTTCCTTTAAAAACTAATACTCTTTATCATTGTTTTAGCTCCTTTCCCACCAACTACTGGGACAAATTTGTTAAGCGAAAGGTAAACCAATGTTCTTCCTGTTAGTTGGTGTTTAGGTTTAAAATGAGTGCATTTATGAAGCTATATTATTCTTGATCCTTTTGTTAAGGTTCTTGATAAATACGGAGATATTTATGGACGTGAGCGAATCGCAGAGCTGCTGGGTATGGATCTGGAATCGCTGGATGTCAGCAAACAGCAGACAGACAAGAAACACGAAGAGCCAGACAACTCCATGCTTGCATGGTATTAAAAATACATCACTAGTGATATGTAATTTTGTGATATTTTATTTAAGATATTACATTTAGGTTATGTGTTATTTATTTGCCACTAGTGGCACCAAACATAATCGCAAAAATATTGATTTTTCATTTTTTTATACGCTTCCCCTATCTGCTATTGGTCAGCCAAACGGATAATCCTGCCTTAAAACTACATTGGTCAAGGCTATGTTTTCATATGATGTCAAGGTTTAGATTTTCTTTCCATATTATTTTTCAGGCTCACTGCCATTGACATCAAGTATCAGATCTGGAAGTTTGGAGTTGTGTTCACAGACAATGTAAGTCATTTTTTGTGAAATACTTTTTTTTTCTTTTTTTTTTTTGAAAAACAATGTTCATGTCATGTGCACTAAAGTGTTCTTTATTTTCAGACTTTCCTCTACCTGGTGTGGTACACAGTGATGTCACTTCTTGGACATTACAACAATTTCTTCTTTGCTTGTCACCTTTTGGACATTGCAATGGGTGTCAAGACCCTGCGTACAATTCTGTCCTCCGTCACACACAATGGAAAACAGGTACAGTCAGTACAACAAAACTCAAATCAGTTCTGGAAATCAGTACTGATGCACTGGTTGACTCTGTTGGATTGTTTTTAGCTGATGATGACTGTGGGTTTGCTGGCTGTGGTTGTGTACCTCTATACTGTGGTGGCCTTCAACTTCTTCAGGAAGTTCTACAATAAGAGCGAGGACGAGGATGAGCCGGACATGAAGTGTGATGACATGATGACGGTTGGTTACTTCATTATACAACATTATTGGTATCAAATTGTCCTTTAATAATGAATTTCTGAGTTTTACCACTTACCTCTGGTGCTCTTCTGTCATTTTTGACCGAAACATTTTACGTTTTGTTTTTTAGAATTTTTTACTTCATCAGAATTGTATGAAACATGGTAGAGGCTTTAAAGGTGCCATCGAATGAAAAATTGAATTTATCTTGGCATAGTTGAATAACAAGAGTTCAGTACATGGAAATGACATACAGTGAGTCTCAAACACCATTGTTTCCTCCTTCTTATAATAATCTCATTTGTTTAAAAGACCTCTGAAAAACAGGCGAATCTCAACATATCACCGACTGTTACGTAACAGTCGGGGTGTACGCCCCCAATATTTGCATATGCCAGCTCATGTTCAAGCTATTAGACAAGGGCAAAACGTCTGGATGTGCACAGCTGAATCATCAAGGTAAGCAAGCAAGGACAACAGCGAAAAATGGCAGATTTTTTACAGTTTATTACTGTATTCACGGAGATAAGAGAGCTGTCGCTATTTTCATTTTTAAACACTTGCAGTCTGTATAATTCATAAACACAACTTCATTCTTTATAAATCTCTCCAACAGTTTAGCATTAGCCGTTAGCCACGGATCACAGCCTTAAACTCATTCAGAATCAAATGCAAACATCCAAATAAATACTATACTCACAGGAATCGATGTATGCATGATGAACACTTTGTGAAGATCCATTTTGAGGGTTATATTAGCTGTGTGAACTTTGTGTTTGCTGTTTAAGGCAGTTGAGAGCTTGCGGGGGCGGGGGAGCGGGAGATTTAAAGGGGCCGCACGCTTAATCGGTGCATATGTAATAATGGCTCATGTAATAATGGGGTACTTTGAGCTGAAACTTCACAGACACGTTCTGGGGACACCTTAGACTTATATTACATCTTTTGAAAAGGGGTTCTAGGGCACCTTTAAATCATGGATATGATTCGAAAAGGTTAAATAAAAATCCTGAAAAAAATATTCACACTTGTGCTCCTCGCGGTCAAAAATGACCCTATTGGAAATGAATGGGAGACAAATTTCATCTAGTGCAAACTTTTGGTACTGCAGCCAAACAAAATCTTACTGAAAGCTCATTTTTTTGAGATATCAAGCTCAAATTTGGAACACAACTTGTTTAGATGTACGGCTTTGATTTTCTTGCAGTTTTAGAGTAAAACATGTTTTTGAAACTAAATATTTCATATAAAAATTGAAAATAGTATTTTGTGCATTTTTCATAACAATAAATGTAAAATTCTGTAACTTTTTTAAAGTTAACTTTAAAAAAAAAAAAAAATTCATTTCAGCAATAATTTGTCAAGTGTCATCTTTGAAAAGAGATCAAAATTAAGTCTGTGCTCTAAAGCATTCAAAATTTATTACAGTTTAAGTTGGAAATTTCATTTTCAGGTCAATGCTCAAAAAGTGAATAAGATTATAACTACAGCGTAAATATAATTTAGTACCATAAAATCCCTTAAAAATATTAAATCATAAAACATTGAAATAAAATATAGTACATTCATTTCATTGAAATAAAAATTAATTCGGCCATTTTTGACGGACACGCAAAGAGCACCAGAGGGTAAATGTTGTAAAACCATTTGTTGTCGGTTGTTACATTTTTATTTTACAGTTCTCCCCTAACTAAAACCTGCTATATAATCCAACAAATCTCTCTCTGTTTCTCTTGGCAGTGTTATCTGTTCCACATGTACGTGGGTGTGCGGGCAGGTGGAGGTATAGGAGACGAGATTGAGGACCCAGCAGGGGATGAGTATGAACTCTATAGGGTGGTCTTTGACATCACCTTCTTCTTCTTTGTCATCGTCATCCTGCTGGCCATCATTCAAGGTAAGACTTATTTTGCTATTCAACTTGAGTAACGTCCTAGCAAATATACAACATAAAATCTTACGTTTGGAGATTTATTGCAGGCTATGAGATTTCATTTTCTGGATTAGATTGAAAACACTTCAATGCCAATGCATGTTTGTCTGCACAGGTCTGATCATTGATGCTTTTGGTGAGCTGAGAGACCAGCAAGAGCAAGTAAAAGAAGATATGGAGGTACTGAGATCATTACTCTCCAATATTAAGTATTTATATACTTGGCTGTACTGTATGTCTGATTTTACACATTGCATTGCTTCTTCAGACCAAATGCTTTATATGTGGTATTGGGAGTGATTACTTTGATACAACTCCACATGGCTTTGAGACCCATACGCTTGAAGAACACAACCTGGCCAATTACATGTGAGCGATCCAGTTTTATTGCACCTTTCTGATGTTATACAATCTCTCC
Source organism: Megalobrama amblycephala (assembly GCF_018812025.1). Lineage (NCBI taxonomy): Eukaryota > Metazoa > Chordata > Actinopteri > Cypriniformes > Xenocyprididae > Megalobrama > Megalobrama amblycephala. Next base: position 52,678,601 of record NC_063045.1, read on the forward strand.
ATCTCCAGACAAACAGAATTAATGTTTCTCTCTTCACTAGGTTCTTCCTGATGTACTTAATCAACAAGGATGAAACGGAGCACACTGGGCAGGTGAGTCACAGTGTTCATACCTCATCATAATTACAAAAATGAAAAGTGATTTAAACATATAGGATATGCATGTGTATTTGACAGGAATCATATGTGTGGAAGATGTACCAGGAGAGATGCTGGGATTTCTTCCCTGCTGGAGACTGCTTCAGAAAACAATATGAAGACCAGCTTGGATAAATGCAATTCTGTTTTGTACCTAGTTTTTAAACTAACAAAACTGTTGTGATGTTATACGACAACCCATGTTTTATGTACATTTATACTTAGAAATGATGTTCTAGACATGCACAGTACCATATCATCTGAACTGTTATCCACTCAAAACGCATGCTATTTATTCATAGTAAGTTTTTGGGTAGTTTTTAAGTATCTGCTCATTTAAAATGTTCATGTTGCTTGGACCTCTTCTAATGATTCTTTAGTGTGTGTCACAATAAGTTATAACCAAGTACCTGAAAAGTACCTTTTGTTTCATAAATATGACAATTTTACTGTATTTGATGTTCTTGCAGTTTATAAGCATCCACTGCGTCCCACTTCATAATCACCTGGAACATCAGAATTGACTGTGAAAAATTAAGTGAATAAAAAAATTTAATCCAAATGTGTAAATAATCATGACAGACATTGCGATAAACTGTAGTTTAGCTGTTTTTGAATGTTTTTATTCAGTGATTGCAAAAGCATTACATTCTTTAAGCATAATATTTGTGTACAAACATCTACTCATCTTAAGTCTTAAAATTGCAAATTCACACATTGTATATGTTAAACATACCAAAAAACATATTGTTTAATACTACAGCTGAACACACGCTACAAATACAAAAATAAAATCTTGATGAAAACAAACACAGCACACATTATGACATACATTTCAGTGCTGCCAACAATGTTTAATTTTAAGATTTCAGAAGCATTTAAGACCATTTCCTAAGAGATATAATAACAATATATATATATAGAGAGAGAGAGCGACTTGTCTAGTTGAAATGAAACTGCAACTACATTGCTAATTAGCAGCATGAATCACAAATAACTCTAAATAATCAGATAACACATGAGTTGGTAGGTGGTGGGCTTTTCCCATAAATACACAAATCATTTTCTAGAACTGACTTCTTTTTGCTAAATATATCTGTTATCTCATTGCTTCCACAAAACTGTTCCAACAACTACAGAAATATCACGTACATTAAATTGTAAAACAGCGAACATAACATGACTAGAAAATAATTCCACACAAATTAATAGTCTGAACATGAACACAATCTAGGGAGGAAAAAAAAAAAATTAAAAGTGCTTACATGACTACTATAGTGCAGCTACTGCAACTGAACAGAAAACATGTCATCTTTATATAAAAAAAGAATGCAATTTCAATTATAAGCACTATCCTGCTTAAACAAAAGAACATAAGGAAAAAAAATGTCCAAAAAATCCTTGTTTGGATATGTAACTTTACTCTGAGTAGATTTTTAAAAACAAAATGTGTGCAAAATGCCAATACTGGTTTTGACTAAGATTCATCATTATATAATATGAAAAACCTGTTTTTAAGCTGTAAATGTTTTACTTCTCATCAATCAAGCCTAAACTCTCCAATTTAATTGCCTCAGTCAGATTAGGATTAGTCCACTTTCAAATAAAATTTTCCTGATAATTTACTCACCCCCATATTATCCAAGATGTTCATGTCTTTCTTTCTTCAGTCGAAAAGAAATTAAGGTTTTTGATGAAAACATTCCAGGATTTTTCTCCTTATAGTGGACTTCACTTGGCCTCCAAATGGTCAAAATTACAGTTTCAGTGCAGCTTCAAGGGCTTTAAAAGATACCCGACGAGGAATAAGGGTCTTATCTAGCGAAATGATCTGTCATTTTAGAAAAAAATATAACTTTATATGCTTTATAAACACAAATTATCACCTTGCACGTGCTTCCACTAGGGAAGACGTAGGACATACAGCGTAAGCTTTTTAGCGGAAGCATGTGCAAGCCGATAATTTGTGTTCAATTTTATTTGAAAGTGGACTTATCCTTTAAGTCGGACACCTAGACGGGATTATCCACTGGAAATGAATCCTGGGTTGGTAGAGCTTCAGCAGGTCCAGCTATGGTGGAGGCTGATGAATAGCTATGCATGCATTGGTAATCAGTTGACAGGTCTGTTGGGTTGGAGAGGATGCTTTCACTGTCACTGCTGGAATGAGACACCATTTTGTACTCGCGCACAGGACAGGCACGCTCTGTGAAATTGGGTTTGAAGCCGTTCTCCAGATCTTTTGGCATAGACAGCCATTTCTGAGTGAAAAAAAAAAGATATATTCTCAAATTCCCCTCTTTGCCACTATGAATTAAAGAACAAATTAAAGCATAGTACATGAATGAAAAAAGAAGAACAGTATCTCACCTCTATATTGCCATCATTGTCAAAAAGGGATGCAAGGTATTTGCTTACATTTTGTCCTGCATTTGGTACCACTGGAATTAAAATTATTCTTAACCTAAGGAACAATAAACATTAGATTAAATAAAACACTTATGAACTTTTGTGGAAGTTTTTTAAATTAAAATCTTTGAAGTAAATGTATAGTGGTTAATGGACAAAAATGGGTTCAAACCTCTCACTCTGAACCAGCAGGCAGGCGAGTATGAGGAGTATTACTGTGGCTCCCACTGCATACAGCACCACTGATGGCACAGACATGGAAGTCACATTCACTGGGAAAAGAGACGCCATTACTACTGTACCTTTCATAATTGTTTTCAACTTAGCACGTTTCCTAAATCTCTACAAATGTATTATGATATTTTTATCTCTAATACCGCTTCAGAACACTTTTGAGGCTGTGTCTCCCATTAATCATCGTGTTCAGGAAATCATATGCCCTGAAACTGTGAGATGTTAATTTAATTAGATATTAAATACAATTTGGTAGTAAAACAAAGTGCTGCACATTTTATTGTTGCAGAAATTAATATGTATATGTGTATATTGTAAAACATTTGCAACTGCTTTTTATCACTTAATTACAAGTGTTACAATTTACTAAATTGTCATTTGTCACATAGAGACATTTAGAGCTTTATTTTAAAGTATTGAACAATAAAAAAGTATTAATAAAGCTGTAAAGCTTTGCATTATTACAACACTTTAAATGGGTAGTCAAGTTTTTCACGCTCATTTGAACAATAAGGCCAAACACAAGAAATATGTCTTGTAACCTAAGTAGACAAGTGGTTGAGTGCAATGAGCAATTTTTGGTATTGGTACAGGCTCTGTATTAGATCAAAGACTATAGAGTGCCCCAGGGATGACGCATTTTTGTAGGCAAAACCCAGAAGCGAGTTAGCATTTTAGGACTTACGGTTCCAACGCCGTAAAGTCTATGGGTTTTTTGAATGGGTTTTTGCTAAATCGCCTGAAATAAGGTCTGTGGTTAACAAAGTCTCTAAATACTTTCACGTTTTGATCTATGACATAAAACACACCAGTTATAACCCACTTGTGATTTTTTAAACTTTTACTGTGTCTTAAAATTGGCGGTTGCTAACAAGTTGCTAAAAGGGACTACTTCCTCTGGTGGGGACTTTAGACGTCATCATTAAAAACGGGACATTTGGACAGCATTTCTCATGAAAAAGTGGATAAGTATTCATACACAGCGCAGATCATAATCAGCGAGCATGTTTTTAAATAAAGTTGTTTTTTAAATACAGTTCGAGGAAGCTTGGTGGTGACGACGTTGATCTGCGACCATGGTGTGCTGTAGTCCGTTTATAGACTACTGTTAGCCTTTTATATCTGACGACTTTATTTAGGCTTCAAAATCTATACATGTTGTGTTAACTTGTAAAGATTTGTTAAACACAGAGCTTATTTTCTGCGATTTTCCAAAAGTCTATGGGAAAAATGCATAGGCTTTCAACCGAGGGAACCCGTGCGCCGCTACCTTCCGGGTTGGCCTACAAAAACGCGTCATCCCTGGGGCACTCTATTGAATAACACAAGACGCGGCACAAGTGCAACGTGCAATATGGCAGAATATGCAGAGTGTAGAATCCAAGAGGCGAAACTCTTATCTTTTTGGGCAACAGCCACTAGATCGCGCTCCAGTAGCGCGGCCGCCATTATGGGGTGAAAATGCCAACTGGACCATAGAATCCTTCACATCTTACGCACCCAAAATCAGCGAATTTCATTGCCAAATCAGAAGCGCAATAGAACATTTTTCAAATTAAGTCATTAGTAAATTTTATGGCACCTACAGTAAATGTTGTATTGTCTTATGTATGTTTTATTTTACCAGTTGTGGAATCCAACCATTCATCCATCTGAGGTAATGTAGTTAGCCTACTTTATTGAGTATTTCCATTTTATGCAACTTTACACGTTTATTCATAGTAAATTAATAATTAATACATTTAAGATCATCATGTTTGCAGCAAACAATATATTTCAGACCTAATGGAGTAATAGTATTACTCCACTATCTGAATTGAAATATATATTGTACGTTTTAATGGATCACACATAATGATCTTAAAATACATGATGCATTGCTGTGTCCATTATCGCATAATTCCCACTTTTGGACACTTTTGCTTTAACATACAACACTGCAAAAACAAGCTGTTATGTTCTGTTATATATTTATTTTCCAACATTCCTAATTTTTTTGATGTATGTCCTTAATTTGATTTCATATGTTGGTATTATTTCAGTGTTTATAATGCTAATACTTGAACTTCAAAGAATTTTAACCCAAACTGACTGGGTTTCTAGAGAGCAAAGGTTTTATGAAAAAAGTGGAAGACTTAAACACAAAGTCTGTAAAATAAACTGTTAAAAGGATTTGATGATCACTAGTGATAGTATTTTATTCTGTGTTGTCATCATTCAGGTTGGATTTTAGCTTTAATTTACCAAAGCAGCTGATATTGCCATGGAAACTAGTGGACCGACAAGTTGCTTTCACCCTAAAATGGCGGAAATGCAGGGCTGCTGCTGGGCGCCGGTGTTGGCAATGGAAAGTTCTATTGAGTTTCGCTTTTTGTTAGTGTATATTCTTTGGAATAAGTCTCGCCCATAGGTCTCGCCTTATAAATTAGAGCCAATCGCCGAATGGTAAAGTCATCGCGTCACTGCAGCAGCCGTTAGAAGCTCCTGTTCCTATAGAAACAGTCAGATGCGCGCCTCCGAAATGAGACATAAGAGACACGCATTTAGGATTGCACCTGCTCATTAGCTTGATCCATCCTGAAAAATACAATTTTTTGTCATGATTTCGAGCGTTTAGAAACAAAATTTATGAGACAGTTGTTGTTAGATTTCATTGGTGATTTCAAATATGAAATTTAACTGAAAACGCTGCAAACAGCTTTGGAGGATTTGATTTTTCCCCATTCAAAGTGATAGGAGCTGCACTTGAATGCCCGGGAAGCGTTTCAAAGATGTCCGCCAAGTGAAATGACTTGTCTTAAAGGGACTTTGATTAGATTCATTAATTCTCTGCCATTGTGTGGAAACTCTGTCTTTAATGAATAAACACTGAATGAACACTGAAGTGAAATCTCATTAGACTAGTACCGCACCTCATAGGAAATGTTCACACAGCAGCAGAATAATACTATTGTCAGTTCTGTATTTGAGTCCTTAATAAGGTTACATTCACAAACAGTACGGTTATTTACGGGAGTGACAACCTCATTTTATAACCGAACTTTTCAGGACTCACAACCGCATTCTCTGAATTTTCACGCTGTGTGAATGGAATCGCACTAGACAACTAGTTGTCTGTCATGTCATGCAGTGCAAGAGAGCCGGTGTTTTGTGTGTGGTTTCGCTTTCGGTAACTTACAGCGACAGAAATATGAGCTGTGCGTCATCTTAAGGTGTTAGATCCAATCACTGTTTTCCACCGGAGCGGCTCCCGTCAGTTTTGTGTTTCTTTTCCAAATTCAAAGCCATTGTCATGTGTGAGACGTCGCAAAGGACGTGACATGCGAGTGCAACGGTTAAACACTCAGGCTAGCGCATGTTTACATGCTGCTGTTGGTTAATGAAGATTGAATGGATACACTCGCGGTTCAATTGGTCTCTTATCATGTCAAAAGTGATGAGACTTTTCAGTTTTATGGACGTCACCATCTTTAATATTACATTGGTGACTGTTGTTATGGTTACTAGTAAGAGAATACAGGCTTGAATGTCGTTGCACGTTCATACAGACAGTGTTCCAGACGCTGCTGTAAGTTGCTGTGTGAACGGGACATTTCAAGACTCACATCTGTAAGTAAATGCGGTTGTCATTCCCAAAAACTGACAGTATGAACGTGGCCATAGACGGTTTACTATTAATTATGAATGGAAGAAGATGCAATGCGCAATATGGCGGAATAGGTCCCGCCTTCTAAGTAAAAGAGCCAATCGCTGAATGATAAAGTCATTGTGTCACTGCATTAGAAGCTCCGGTTCCCATAGAAACCTGAGACTTGAGACCTGAGACTTCTCTGGCAGACCAGAGAAATTAGCTTTTTTAATGCTATTTGAGCATAAGAAACAGCATTTATGGGACAGTTCATGTTAGATTTTGTTGCTGATTTGAAATATGTTATTTAATTGTGAGTTGGCCAAGCAGTTTTTGAGATTTCAATGGATTCCCCCCTTCAAATAGATAGGACTTGGTCTTGGATGCAGAAACAGCTGTCTGAAGGCGTTGCAAATATGGCCGCTGAGTGAACAGATTTTCCTTGAAAGGGAATTTGCCTATATTAATCATTAGAAGTGGAGAAACTGATTGTGGAAGGATTTTATGAAATACCACACGTTCAAACATGTAAATCCATTAAAAGCATCCAGTCTGGTGAAGCATAACGGCCGGAAGACATGAAAATACAAGATATGTGTGCCACAGTGTGTTGCAAGAGAGCCAAGTACAGGTCTCTGCAGGACAGTAATAGAGTACCTCAGGGATGACGTATTTTTATAGGCCAACCCGGAAGTTAGCGGCACATGGGTTCCCTCGTTTGAAAGCCTATGCATTTTTCCCATAGACTTTTGGAAAATTTAACAAAGGGTTATGACACTTACATGTTTTGTCTATCAAGATAATCTTTACAAGTTAACACAACATTTATACATTTTGAAGCCTAAATAAAGTCGCAATTTGGTAGCAACCGCCGTTTTTAAGACACAATAAAGGTTTAAAAAAATCAGAAGCGGGTTATAACTGGTGTGTTTTATGTCATAGATCAAAATGTGAAAATATTTAGAGGCTTTGTTAACTACAGACCTTATTTCAGGCGATTAAGCAAAAACCCATTCAAAAAACCCATTGAATTCGGGGCATGGAGCCGGAAGTCCTAAAATGCTAACTCGCTTCCGGGTTTTGCCTACAAAAACATGTCATCCCTGAGGTACTCTATAGGAGTTACCAGATCAGTGGGTGAGGCCATAAACAGAGGGGCATTTTTTAGTGCGTTACCTCATGATTTGCTCATGTCAGAGTGTGGATAGGGTTTAGGGGTGGGGTCGGGTGATCATTGCATGATTTATAAACACCCACCAGTTTGAAAACAAACAAATTCAGAAATGCCCACTTTCTCATGCTCAAGAAAGCACGCAAAAGTGGAGAAAATGGTCTGATTGGCCGTGATTGTGATTGACTCATGTGTTACGTCACGCCCACACGTCATTTTCACGTTCGATTTAGATGATGTGCTCACAACTGACTTGTCTCTCTGCAGTTTGTCCATTTAAATTACTGCACAGTAGTCAGATAAGGCACTGAGAGACTTGTTATATAGATAAGGTGTGATAAGTTCTGCGTCCTGCATTGGTACCTGTGATGTTGTTTGGTTTTAAAGATCCCCTGTACACAGACTGACTCCAGTCGCTCCAAAACTTGGACTCTCCGCACGATAATGATATTCGAGACCTGACCTGGAACTCGTACTGTTTTTTGGAGGGAAAAGGCAAACTGAAGGAGCTTCTTGTGCCTGGAGAGGTGTTCTGTGGAGAGAGAAGTTGGTAACTGTGCCACGTTTTTGTCTGTTTATCAGATGACCATAAGGTGAGATGCATAACAATGATAATTTATTCTTATTCCGTTTATTGATGTTTATTTAATTGTTGTAAAAATGCGTTATCAAATTCCAAATTGTGCTGTTGGTCTGAATATCAGCACAAGCTTTTCATAATAAATTAATAAGCCATGAGAGTACAATGTGCTTGTGTTTTGAATGTGGCTCATCCAATCAGAGTTTGTTTTATAAGAATAATTTTATACCTTCCAGTCATTGTTGTCTGTCCTGTGGCGAACTTCACTCTCAATACAGTTGTTATTGTCCGTGACATTCCAGTACAGCCACAGTTCAGCATCTTTTCTCTCCACCAAAGTCAGGTTGAACGGCGGGTTAAGCTTCACTGATTAGAAACACAGTATAACGTATCAATCCATCAGCCTCTTATTTCCATACAGTTATTGTCAAGTCATAAGAAACATGAATGACATTTTTTACCATATTCTTTCAGATCATGTTCTTGATTTGTCACCAAACTGCCGTTGTCACTGTACAGCCATGTGTTTAACGTTTTAAACCTTTGTTGTTTTTTGTAGGGAAACACGCAGCCCACATTAACACCATTAATCCTGTGATATTCAGGACAATCCAGAATTTCGTCATGTGTAAACCTAAGAGAAATCAAAGTCTATTGTTAGTTCTGATATTTTTATCCAAAATGGCAGGTTTCTATATTTTGTTCAACATACGCACCTGCTCTTGAAACTGTAATTGTTCTTGAGCTCAGGCTCACTCCATGTGCAGTTAACATAGTCCAGATTTATGATAAGGCAGCTTATTTCTGAATAAAGATGAGAGAAACAGTATAGTAAACGCATATTTGGTATACTTTTTAGATCCTTAATTTTTTCAATATTGGTTCAAAAATTTGGTTCAATATTCTAAAAAATGACAGTTAGTAATGCATAGCCTATTGTTTGTCAGTAGAGGGTACTCATCCTCAGAGGACCGGAAAGAAACATGCATACAGGAAATATGTATATTTTTTAGTCAAAATCATGATTGAACAATTTTATTAAATCTTACTGATTAAAATTAAAAGTAAAATCAATGTCTTACATAAGAGTTCTTAGAATATGTTAATTTAGTCATTTGTATAAAAAACTAAACAGAAAAGGTTGTAAGCTTATGTTGCGTGTACACATCATGGCCACAGATCAGACATGTTGGAAAGCGAGCGTCTGAACATTTTGTCAACTTCTCAGCAACTGGTTGCTGAAGTATTTCACAATTTCCCGAGTAGTACTGAATGGTCACCTCTGCTGATGAAATAATCTCTGTGGCTAGACTTTTAGGCCCTATAGGCTATATGTTATCATATTATATTTTAACATCTTAAATGTTGTACAACCACATTACTTCCGTAGTGTTAAAATGCATACCACAAAAAAGGGGAATAAATAAATAAAAAGACAACGTACACTACCCTTTAAGAAATTACTTTTGTAAACCTTGTTTTTTTATACTTAGTGTTATATGTTTTGTAAAGGCAACATAATGTCAAATCTAATTAATAAAGAAAAAAGCTACATTTTATTTTCAAATTAGCATAGTTGTATTATACTCACTTGGCTCGGATGATGCTGAAAATGCAAATGAAGGAATGTTCCCAAGGAGAAGACTGAATAAAAGTAATATCATCTTGGACAGGTTTACATAACTCGCTTGTTTTGTGTCTGTTTCGGTCTACCCTGTTCTGCTCTGAATGTATCTGCTCTTTGTGGGCTGACGTATATGCGAGATTTCCTGTTTCCGAAGAAGCCACTGCCTGAAAAGAACTGAATGCTAAATTTGTGTTTTTCATTTGAACCTATTTTTACATACTATTTTGCAGATGCCGATTCACTTAACTCATTTATTGAGTTTAAAACCAAAAATATGCAAGACATAAGGAATAAATATATATTCTGGCCTTTGGTTAGACATTATATAGCAATCAAGTACAGCAAAATAAATGATTCGCATCAGAATTCATTAATGAATTACTATTAATTTACATTTTTTGTTTAATCCATTAATTTCACATTTTTGTGACATTTTCAATGTTCTAGTCCCCTCTCTCTCTCTCTCTCTCTCTATATATATATATATATATATATATACAGTATGTATATGTACAAGATTAGTTCTACAGTATGTGCCAAATAAAAGAGTGATTTATAAATGCTCATTTGCTGATTTAGACATTTGGTGGCTTTAGTATGCAGCAGATTTTCTACAAAAGATAACCTTTAATGCTCATCATGGCACCCCTCCCACACAAATACTGGCTTCAAACCAGCAGCCAGTTCAGAAGTTGCATTAACAGAAAATGTTCCAGTAATTACTGAATTGTAAAAACATTGAGATGCTTTTCAACATTTTGCACCAATGCATTACTCTACAAGGTACATACAAAATTATGCTAATAGATTAAAAGTTGTTGTGAAATCAAGTGAATTCCATTTTTTCAGACTCACTGCTATTTACATGAAGTATCAGGTCTGGAAGTTTGGAGTTTTGTTCACAAGTCATTTTTGTGACTTCTTTAATATTTTTGCAAAACAAACTTCATGTCATATGCACTAAAGTATGCTTTATTTTTAGACTTTCCTCTACCTTGTGTAGTACACAGTGGTGTCACTTTTGGACATTACAACAATTTCCTCTTTTGCTTGTCACCTTTTGGACATTGCAATGGGTGTCAAGACCCTGTGTACAATTCTGTCCTCCATCACACACAATGGAAAACAGGTGGATATATAGGAGACGAGATTGAGGACCCAGCAGGGGATGAGTATGAACTCTATCGGGTGGTCTTTGACATCACCTTCTTCTTCTTTGTCATCGTCATCCTGCTGGCCATCATTAAAGGTGAGACTTGTCTTGCTATTCAACTTGAGTAACGTCCTAGCAAATATACCACATAAAATCTTACATTTTGGAGATTTATTGCAGGCTATGAGATTTCATTTTCTGGATTAGATTGAAAACACTTCAATGCCAATGCATGTTTGTCTGCACAGGTCTGATCATTGATGCTTTTGGTGAGCTGAGAGACCAGCAAGAGCAAGTAAAAGAAGATATGGAGGTACTGAGTTCATTACTCTCCAATATGAAGTATTTATATACTTAGCTGTATGTCTGATTTTACACATTGCATTGCTTCTTCAGACCAAATGCTTTATATGTGGTATTGGGAGTGATTACTTTGATACAACTCCACATGGCTTTGAGACCCATACGCTTGAAGAACACAACCTGGCCAATTACATGTGAGGGATCCAGTTTTATTTCACATTTCTGATGTTATACAATCTCTCCATCTCCAGACAAACAGAATTAATGTTTCTCTCTTCACTAGGTTCTTCCTGATGTACTTAAAGGGTTTTAAAAATTAAAATAAAGTTTTAAAGAGAGATGTCGAAGGATTTCGATACAAGAGAAGAGGATCTACGTCATATGTCAGGTCAAAAGTCACCTTTCCGCCGGAACTCAACTCTTTCGTGAACATGAATCCAGAAGCTATGGATTAGTTTTATAATGGACGGATGCACTTTTTTGGGCTTCAAAATCTAGGGTACCATTCACTCCAGTTATAAAGCTTAGAAGAGCAGGATATTTTTTAATATAATTTCGATTGTGTTTGTAATTCCGTGACAGATAAACTGTAGTTTAGCTGTTTTTGAATGTTTTTATTCAATGATTGCAAAGGCATTACATTCTTTAAGCATAATATTTGTGTACAAAATCTGATCATCTTAAATCTTAAAATAGCAAATTCACATACATTCTAAATGTTAAACATCCCAAAAACATGCTCAATACTAATGATGAAAAAAAAAAAATTAAAAGTAAAATCTCAGAGACTTATATAGTTATAATGAAACTCTAGTTGAATTTAAACTGCCAACTACATTACTAACTGGCAACAGCATGAATCACAAATAGCACTCAGCTAAATAATCAGATAATACATGGGTTGGTAGGTGATGGGCTTTTCCCACCAGTACACAAATCATATTCAGAATTGACTTCTTTCTGCTAAATATGTTATCACAGACACATCTTACACTATGATGTATGGTCTGATGACAGGTCTATTGGGTTGGAGAGGATGCTTTCACTGTCACTGAGACACTATTTTGTACTAGCGCACAGGACAGGCACGCTCTGTGAAATTGGATTTGAAGCCGTTCTCCAGATCTATAGGCATAGACAGCCATTTCTTTGTGAAAAAAAAGAAAAAAGAAATATTCTCACATTCCCCTCTTTGCCACTATGAATTAAAGAACAAATTCAATTATGGTACATAAATGAAAAAAGAAGAACTGTAGCTTACCTCTATGTTGCCATCATAATTGTCTCTCAGTATGAACCAGCAACTGGGCGATTATGATGAGTATTATTGTGGCTCTGGAGAGCCAGATTCTCTGGGAAATGAGATGCCATTAAAGTCAGTGCTGTACTTTTCATAATTGTTTTCAACTTAGCATGTTTCCTGAATCTCCGCAAACATAGGCCTATTATATTTTCATGCTTTAGTGCAGTAAAAATGCACTTCATGCACTAAATCCACACTATCTCTAATACCGCTTTGGATCCTATCATCCATCATGTACAGGAATTCATCTGCCCTGAAATCATGAGATGTTAATTTAATGAGATATTACATATAATTTGGTAGTAAAACAAAGTGCTACACATTTTATTGTTGCAAAGATGAGTATGTGTATTTTGTAAAATGTTTGCAACTACTTTTTATCACTTAATTACAAGCATTACAATTTGCCATTTGTCACATAGGGACTACTGAACAGACATTTAGAGCTTTATGTTAAAGTATTTTACATTAAATGTGTACATAAAGCTGCAAATACTTGCATTACTACACTTTAAGTGTGTCTCATCGGGTAGTCAAGTTCTTGACGCCCATTTGAACACTTGGGCCAAACACAGGAAATAGTGGTCAAGTACAATGACGCAAGTGTGGGTGTTGGTAAAGGCTCTTGAAACACTGAATAATACATTTAAGGTTATTTGGTTAAATAAATTAATGAAAAGGACAGCATATGGTAAACATTTTCAAAGCTTGTGGTGGGTGGCATAGATCTTTTGTTGAGATGTGATTATAAAATTGATCTACCTGTGATATTTGCCAAGTTTCACAAGCAAGCTTTAATAGCTTGGATTCTGGTGTTTAAAAACAATTTCTTTCCAAATAATATATTATTTGGAATAACAGAAGAATTCAATATAAAATAAATCTCTTCTACAAAAGCTTGTATCAAAATGATATTGTGTTCAACAACTTTTAAATTCAAATGGTTTTAATTTGAATTTCAAGTAAAATTTGTTAACTTACAGTGAATTCTTGAAAAAAAAGTAAAAAAAAATGGGTTTCCAGTTACACCAAAAGAGTCTGATTCCATACCCCATGATGTTATGACAAATACCCATAGACTGTAAATACCTCACTTTCAAACAAGTAAGTCCATAAAAAGCATCCAGTCTGGTGAAGCATAACAGGAGACATGAAAATACAAGATATGTGTGCAGTGCGTTGCGAGTGAGAGCGAGCGAAACCAGAGAGAACTGTTCTGATTGGCTGTGATGTGTGTCGCGTCACGGCCACGCCTTATTTTCGCGTTCAATGTAGATCAGGGGCCGTATTCACAAAACATTTTATCTTACTACTAAGAGTTCTCCTAAATAGCAGTAAAAGTTCTTAGCTAAGAGTTTTCTCTTAAAACCTATTCACAAAGCTGCTGAGACAAACTTTTACTAAGGAATAGACTGAAGTCTTAAGCTAAGAGAAAGGGCGGGGTTGACCTCGTTGCTATGGAGAATACACACAGTGATTGGCTGATGGGGAGGAGTCAGCGATTTAATCATAGAAATATTGTAGAATGAGGTGTCATGATTCCATATTAAAATAAAGGTTTTAAAATACAAATGTTGCCCTATTCAAATAAATATTTTTTAATAAAATGTTGCCATAGTAAAAATAAAATGTTGTCATCTTGTTGCCATAAAGGTTTTAAAATGTAGGCTAAGTGTCACTAATTAAACTAGTATATACAGTTAATTGTCCACCTCTTGGATGTCTGCATCTCAAGAAAATGCAAAATTCAAGTGACAAATTATGTTTTATAAACAAAGTTTGGGAGAAACACATTCAAACGGTCTTTCTAATCAGCTCGAGAGGAGGAATATATACACAGACGAGAACTTTGGGTTTGGGCTAAATTCCAAGCTCGGAGCCCTCAATCCCCCTGGACAGCACACCAAATACACTTATTATATATTTTTTTACTCTATTCAATCATTTGTAAGTATGAACTCATGAAAACCACTACCACAGGTAATCAGACAATATTTATTTATTTGTTAAAGATTTTTTTTGGCGTCTCATCGTAGATTCAAATCTATAAATCAAAATGTATTGCATTTATGAAGAAAAGGTTCAGCACCCAAGGCTCTATTGCTATTGCCTCGATGGTGTACAGTGTCTTTGGGTGGATTAGGACTGTTTGTGATTTGGTCTTAGTGACTTAGGAGTCCTCTTGACTACTCCTAACGTTTCACAGATTTAGGAGCTAGTTTTAGCGCTAAAATGCTTTGTGAAATACTCAGAGCAGTCCTAAAATTAGGACTGACACGCCCATTATTTTTAAGAGTTTCTCCTAAATCGGCAAGTTAGGAGCTACTTTTAGCCTTAAGATGTTTTGTGAATACGGCCCCAGGGCTGCATCCGAAATCGCATACTCTTTTGAGTAGGTACTTATTTTGAATAAGTAATCAATTCGTGACCGCTTAAATGCATTCTATATATGAGTGTGTGTAGTAGGAATGCAATCCGGACATTCTGTGGCTGCCGTTGCATCATCCAAGTGGATGCTACACCCCTGATATGATTGTAAAGCGCTTTGGGTGTACAGTAGTACATAGGAATGCGATATATAAATGCCTCATTCATTCATTCATTCTACATTCGCCATGTTGTCATTGTCACGTGACCTCCCAGCGTCAGTTGTGCCGCTTTACTGCCATTCACAAATCCTCTCCTGTGGCCTCATGGGATAGTTAAGTGCCCACCATATATGCACACTTCAGAATCTTGCTACAAGAAGTAGGTCATCTGGGTACTTTTTGCCTACTCTTTTATGAGTAGGCCTACTGTGAAATTGGACATACTTCTTCTGTCACATACTGTTTTTGCCTACTATATAGTAGGGAAGTATGCGATTTCAGATGCAGCCCAGGTGTTTTTGTGAGAGCATGTGAGGGGAGATGCGGAGTAGGGTTGGCTGAAATGGCGATGTCAATCTATAGAGATTTTTCTATTTCTAGTTTATCTTACTGTGTGTAAATATATCTGTGCAGTGCAGGGGTCAGTGCATGCCAAATCGTCATCAATCAAATCCAGCTAACTGAATTAGCGGCGTATGAAGAACGGCCCCAGGACTGTTTAAACACGTTAGAGCAGCAAAGAAACATGGATGAATTAAGAAAGAGCTGGACATGCTTGATGATGAGTCATTAAAAGCACAATAAAATGCGAAAAAGAACTGAATTCGATACAGGTGGCTTTCTTTGCTGAATTTAGTTTACTTTCACAGCTTATTGCGTTTGAATGGTCAAATACACACACTGGTGTGTTAAAATACCCGTCTTGGTTTGTATTCACGTAAACACAGCCAATGTCAGATAAGGCACTGAGAGACTTGTTATATAGAGAAGATGTGATCAGTTCGTCCTGCATTGGTACCTGTGCCGTTGTTGGGTTTTAAAGATCCCCAGTACACAGACTGACTCCAGTCGCTCCAAAACTTGGACTCTCCGCACGATAATGATATTCGAGACCTGACCTGGAACTCGTACTTTTTTCTGGAGGGAAAAGGCAAACTGAAGGAGCTTCTTGTGCCTGGAGAGGTGTTCTGTGGAGAGAGAAGTTGGTAACTGTGCCACGTTTTTGTCTGTTTATCAGATGACCATAAGGTGAGATGCATAACAATGATAATTTATTCTTATTCCATTTATTGATGTTTATTTAATTGTTGTAGAAATGCGTTATCAAATTACAAATTGTGCTGTTGGTCTGAATATCAGCACAAGCTTTTCATAATAAATTAATAAGCCATGAGAGTACAATGTGCTTGTGTTTCGAATGTGGCTCATCCAATCAGAGTTTGTTTTATAATAATAATAATTTTATACCTTCCAGTCATTGTTGTCTGTCCTGTGGCGAACTTCACTCTCAATACAGTTGTTATTATTCGTGACATTCCAGTACAGCCACAGTTCAGCATCTTTTCTCTCCACCAAAGTCAGGTTGAACGGAGGGTTAAGCTTCACTGATTAGAAACACAGTATAACGTATCAATCCATCAACAAGTTATTTCTATACAGTTATTGTCAAGTCATAAGAAACATGAATGACATTTTTTACCATGTTCTTTCAGATCATGTTCTTGATTTACCACCAAACTGTCGTTGTCACTGTACAGCCATGTGTTTAACGTTTTAAACCTTTGTTGTTTTTTGTAGGGAAACACGCAGCCCACATTAACACCATTAATCCTGTGATATTCAGGACAATCCTGAATTTCGTCATGTATAAACCACCTAAGAGAAATCAAAGTCTATTGTTAGTTCTGATATTTTTATCCAAAATGGCAGGTTTCTCTATGTTGTTCAACATACGCACCTGCTCTTGAAACTGTAATTATTCTTGAGCTCAGGCTCACTCCATGTGCAGTTAACATAGTCCAGATTTATGATAAGGCAGTTTATTTCTGGGTAAAGATGAGAGAAACAGTAAGTGCTTCTTTGGTATACTTTGTAGATCCTTAGTTTATTTCCAAACTCATGAGGTTTAATATTGTGACAAATTCTAAAGAATACAGTGCTTCCCACAGGTTTGAAATATAGCCTTCTTGCGGTGGTAGCAGGGTGGAAACTCCTCCTATTACCCACAGCACAAAAATGGTCTACTAACATGTGACAAACAACAAATAATGTGTGATTTTTAACAATATTTTTATTTATTGAAATTCATTTTAATTACATACCAATATTGTGCATTGTAAATTATGCAAAATTACTGCATTTAAATAGTAGAGTTCTCCTTGCTACTGTCATGCTTTGAGTCGTTTTGTTCAGTTTAGCTGTACATGTCTAGAGTTTGTTTTTCATTTGTCACATGTTCTATTTCACTTCAGTCAACACGCCACAGTATGGGTCAGCCTTGCTAAGGATGAGCTGTCAGGAGACGGTATATTAAATTAACCACGCCCCGCTTGCAATCACCGTCTATATATACAGGTGTTAATCACCTGGCCCTTTCTCTTTTTTGCCTCCTGGCTATCGATAGAGCTGTTAACGGTAAGATTCAGTTGCTTTGTTTCATTATAATAGCTGGTGGACGGGAGCCTCTTTGCCTGTGAAGGTGAAAGTTGCCTCGTGGCCGCATGCTGTTTGGAAAGGATCCTCTTTACCCGCGAGGGTTAAAGCTACCGCGTTAGTGTGATCTGTTATATAAAAACAAAGATGTGAAGGTGAGTATTAAGCCATTTAAAGCTTAAATTAGTAGGGTTAAGTTTGTTATTATAAGTTTTGTTATAATAAGTGATATATTATTTATAATTTAGGTGTTATTAGTTACACAGATCATTTGTAAAGGGGCCTCTTCACCTATGAAGGTGAAAAGCTACCAAGTTGGAGTAAGCTCTTTTAAGCACAGCGTGGAAAGAGTTTCATTGTTCAAGTCAGCCAGAGAAACCCTCTTTGTCTGTGAAGACAAAAGCTAGCTGGTTTATTTTCACTTCCCTATCAAGATGCAAGGGGAAGACAACATTGAATGTCCAGAAGAGACATCTGCAGGCCAAGTGCAGTATCGGCCTGAGCAGGATCTTCAAGAGGAAGGTGTCAGGCGTAAGCAATCTCACAAACGCAAACATGTAGAAGTGGATCATCTTCAGAGGCAAATGCAAGGGATGCAAGAGACTCTGGATAATTTGTTACAGGCACAACAGCGGCCTTTAGGGCCTCTAGGTCCTGGGGAGCTGACGCATGGACAGCCATGCCGCCACCCAGATGAGTTATCTGTGATAGCATCTGGTGTGTTTGGAAGGGAAGACAATGCCATGCCATCAGATCAAGAGGACTTCTCTGATTCAGAAATGGGGGATGATTCTTCTCAGTCCTTGGATCCTGTTCCTTTGGATCCGTCAGATAAGGCAGTGATTGCTAGGGCAGCACAGCGGGCAAACCTAACTCCACAAGCTACTTCAACTTCATCCTCAGTATTTGACAGAGGCTCACAGCGCCGGAAAATAGAAGGTTTGCCTATACTTCCAGACTTTATAACGGAGTTGCATTCTTCGTGGAAGGCCCCGAGTTCCACTGCCCTCCCTAGGACGCAGCTGGGCAACCTGACAGGGGCGGCAGCTTATGGGCTGGCTTCAGCTCCGCAGATTGGGCCCACGTTTGCTATGCTGGCAGGAACAACTGCCAGGGCTGGCAGAGATGCTACACACCCTAGCAAGCATTGTAGGGTAGTTGACAATCAGCTGAGGAAAGCCTATCATGCCTCTGCCTTGTCTGCGAGACTTGCATGCACCAATTCCCTCCTTTTGGTTTATTTAGAAGGTATGCTGCAGGATTTGTCCTCGACTTTGACAAGCGAAGACATTCCAGAGACATTGCGGGTGGTGGACATGCTGATCCGAGGAACAAGTGCACATGCGCAAGCTCTGAGACAGTCAATGGCCAGTGTGGTTCAAGCACGTCGTCAAGTTTGGCTATCTCAGGCCAATCTTTTGGACCAAGACTGCATGGCAGTTGTAGCAGCTCCATTAGTCCCTGGTGAGGTCTTTGGAGCCCCTTCAGAGGCAACGTTGGAGCAGTCCCGTAGGACAAGGGAACTGACACGCTCTGTACGTCGAGCACCAGCTATTCGTGGGCCTTGGATAACAAGGGGGGGCAGTAGCTGGACTCGGCCTGAATCGTTAAACCAGGCCTACCCAAGTCAGCGTAGACCAGATGCCCAAGGGGCTCTGGCTGGACCAAGCCAAGGAGTTCGGCAGTCCTTTCGTAGGGGCAGACAGGCAGAGACTTCCATCACACGGATGTCAGGCGGAAGGAATCGTCGCTGACGGTTCTCAGCCTCCGGCCACACACTTCTCCAGTCAACAGCTCCTCCATTGGCGCCAATGCACTCGATGCCCATGGGTGCTAAGCACTTTGGAGTTCGGATACAGATTCCAATTCAGGTCAAGACCACCCAGTTTTCAAGGGATTGTTCCTACTGTTTTAGGAGACAGGAAACAGCGCAAGTCTCTCGCAGCAGAGGTATCAGTCCTTCTGGGAAAGGGAGCAATAACACACCTGCCCTTGGGAGAGGCAATAGGGCAGGGGTTTTATTCCACCTATTTCCTGATTCCGAAAAAGGATGGGAGTCTTCGTCCCATCCTCAATCTCAAGGGATTCAACCGTCATTTAAAACGGCTGCCTTTCCGTATGCTTACATATCAACTCTTTTAACCTTCATCAGACAAGGGGACTGGTTCACAACAGTGGACCTCCAGGATGCTTATTTTCATATCCCAATTCACAAGGACCACAGGAAGTACCTAAGGTTCTATTTCCAGGGCAATGCATACGAGTACAATGTTCTCCCCTTCGGCCTGTCATTGTCTCCCCGCACCTTTACGAAATGTATGGATGCAGCGCTCATCCCCCTTCGTCGTCAGGGCATACGTATAGCAAATTACCTGGACGACTGGGTTATTTGTTCCCCTACGGAGCAGCAGGCCAGGAGCAACATAAAGGTGGTCCTAGGCCATTTACAGAACTTGGGGCTGAAGCTAAACAGCAGGAAGACTTGTCTCGTTCCCACAAAGGTAGTGATGTACCTGGGGTTAACCCTGGACTCAACATTGATGAGAGCATCTCTGACTTCCCAGAGGCAATCGGTGTTGAAGGAATGTCTATCCCAGCTCCTCGAGAAGGAGCAGGTTACAGTGAAGTTTGGCCGGAGGCTGCTTGGCCTATTGGCAGCAGCCAGTCAGATGGTACCATTAGGATTGCTACACATGCGCCCACTGCAGCTATGGTTAGCGAAATACAAAGTGAGTCCATACGAGAATGGACAGTGACTGATTCCAAAGGACAGGGATTGTCTTCCGACAGTTCGGTGGTGGCTCTCCACTCCAGGCCTAGAGCAGGGAGTTACACTGGGCCCGGTATGTTCAAGGGAAACGATAACAACAGATGCTTCACAGGAAGGCTGGGGTGCTGTCTGGCGAGGCAGTCCAGTTCAGGGGCAATGGAGTGCCTCGTGGAGAGGAGCACACATAAATCTGCTGGAACTGGAGGCAGTATTTCAGGCCTTAATCCATTTTCTGCCTCAGCTTCAGGAGAAGCATGTGATTGTCCGCTCGGACAGCACCACGGTAGTGTCATACATAAACCACCAAGGCGGGTTACGTTCAACGTCTCTTTACAGCAGAGCTCGAGACCTTCTGTTATGGGCACATGCTCGGGGGGTGTCCCTGAGGGCCATACACCTTCCGGGAGAGGACAATGTGGCAGCCGACCTTTTGTCCAGGGGAGGCCCCAGGCCAGGGGAATGGCGGCTACACCCAGCTGTGGTGCGGGAGATCTGGTCTCGGTTCGGGGTGGCGCAAGTGGATCTCTTTGCCTCAGTGGAAACCACACATTGTCCCCTGTGGTATTCAATAGTGCGCCCCAGGGGGTCACTGGGAGTGGATGCTCTGGCAAACAAATGGCCTCTGATGCTTCTCTATGCATTTCCCCCTTTTCCTCTTCTGCCAGCGGTCCTAGCCAAAGTAAGGATCCTGAAGGCCAAAGTCCTGCTGGTGGCACCAGATTGGCCCCAGCAGTCGTGGATGCCAGATTTGGTGGCAGTGCAGAGGGGATCACCATGGTGTCTCCCAGTCAGAGAAGATATGCTGTCTCAGGCCCAGGGGAAACTCTGGCACCTGGATCCAGGGAGGTACAAGCTGCACGTCTGGCCTCTAGACGGGAGCCTTCCAGAGCTCTTGGGGCGGCAGTCCTAACAACTTTGCATGCGGCAAAAGCCCCATCTACAAGGCAGCTGTATGCTGCTCGGTGGGAAAGGTTCTCTCGATGGTGCCAGTCCAGGGGAGTAGACCCGGTTTCAGGCGAGGTGGAGTCCGTTTTGTCTTTTCTCCAGTCCCTGTTGGATACAGGTCTGACAGAGTCAACCTTGAGGGGATATGTAGCTGCTATTTCTGATCGCCATATGGACTATGGAGGCAACACAGTTGGTGTCCATCCTCTTGTGAAATGTTTTCTGAAAGGAGCTCGTAGGTTATGCCCATCTCAATCTCGGCTAGTTCCCTCATGGGACTTGGCCGTTGTCCTGAAGGCTCTGACAGAACACCCCTTTGAGCCATTGGAGTCTTTGGAGCTAGAACTTCTTACATTGAAGACTGCATTTCTTTTGTCTATTGCTTCAGTTAGGAGGGTGAGCGAATTGCATGCCTTGTCAGTACACCCTGCGTGCTTGAGATTGGGAGAAGATTCATCTATTTCACTCCTTCCAAACCCCTCATTCCTGCCAAAAGTTTTACCTCGTTCTTATGTCTCCAGACCATTGGTGCTAGAACCCTTTCATCCCCCTCCTCATGATTCTGCAGAAGCAGCCAGATTGCATCTAATCTGCCCAGTCAGAGCACTGAAAACATATATTACTTGCACTCAACAGTTAAGACGGACTAATCAGCTGTTTGTCTGTTTCGGAGACTCAGTGCGAGGCCAGGCGGTGTCCAAACAGCGGCTCGCAAGGTGGGTGGTCAGGCTGATAGAACTAGCCTACCACAGCGCAGGGATGCCATCTCCCAAGGGGGTGGTGGCCCACTCTACCAGAGGAGTGGGTGCCTCTTGGGCGCTATTTAAAGGGGCCTCTCTGGAGGAAGTCTGTGCAGCAGCAGGTTGGTCATCCTCTTTGACGTTTGCCAGGTTCTATCGCATTAATCGTTTTCCTGGTTATTGCCCCGCTAGATTTCCCCTCCTGACCTTATCTGGTACACAGTTGACCCATACTGTGGTGTGTTGACTGAAGTGAAATAGAACGAGGGGTTACACAGGTAACCTAGGTTCTGTGAACAAAGTCAACATGCCACGAGGCGTGGTCACTCGGGGATTGCTTGAAGCCAGTCGGAAAAAGAGAAAGGGCCGGGTGATTAACACCTGTATATATAGACGGTGATTGCAAGCAGGGTGTGGTTAATTTAATATACCGTCTCCTGACAGCTCATCCTTAGCAAGGCTGACCCATACTGTGGCGTGTTGACTTTGTTCACAGAACCTAGGTTACCTGTGTAACCCCTCGTTCTCCTTTGTTCAGAGTTTCCTGCCACTTGTTTGTTACTATGGTTTCTGATTTGATTAGTGTTCGAGTTCAGCTGTGTCTTATTAATTAGTCTTGTTAGATCTTAAGTTCACTGTGTATTTAAGCCCTGTGTTTGTGCTGTTCATTTGTCAGTTCTCTGTTGCGTATACTTTGTTGTTTTTGTTCTGTTCCTTGAGTCTAGAGCAGCAAAGAAACATGGATGAATTAAGAAAGAGCTGGACATGCTTGATGATGAGTCATTAAAAGCACAATAAAATGCGAAAAAGAACTGAATTTGATACAGGTGGCTTTCTGTGCTGAATTTAGTTTACTTTCACAGCTTATTGCGTTTGAATGGTCAAATACACACACTGGTGTGTTAAAATACCCGTCTTGGTTTGTATTCACGTAAACACAGCCAATTATGTCAGATAAGGCACTGAGAGACTTGTTATGTAGAGAAGATGTGTCCTGCATTGGTACCTGTGCCATTGTTGGGTTTTAAAGATCCCCAGTACACAGACTGACTCCAGTCGCTCCAAAACTTGGACTCTCCGCACGATAATGATATTCGAGACCTGACCTGGAACTCATACTTTTTTCTGGAGGGAAAAGGCAAACTGAAGGAGCTTCTTGTGCCTGGAGAGGTGTTCTGTGGAGAGAGAAGTTGGTAACTGTGCCACGTTTTTTGTCTGTTTATCAGATGACCATAAGGTGAGATGCATAACAATGATCATTTATTCTTATTCCGTTTATTGATGTTTATTTAATTGTTGTAAAAAATGCGTTATCAAATTCCAAATTGTGCTGTTGGTCTGAATATCAGCACAAGCTTTTCATAATAAATTAATAAGCCATGAGAGTACAATTTGCTTGTGTTTCGAATGTGGCTCATCCAATCAGAGTTTGTTTTATAATAATAATAATTTTATACCTTCCAGTCATTGTTGTCTGTCCTGTGGCGAACTTCACTCTCAATACAGTTGTTATTGTTCGTGACATTCCAGTACAGCCACAGTTCAGCATCTTTTCTCTCCACCAAAGTCAGGTTGAACGGAGGGTTAAGCTTCACTGATTAGAAACACAGTATAACGTATCAATCCATCAACAAGTTATTTCTATACAGTTACTGTCAAGTCATAAGAAACATGAATGACATTTTTTACCATATTCTTTCAGATCATGTTCTTGATTTGTCACCAAACTGCCGTTGTCACTGTACAGCCATGTGTTTAACGTATTAAACCTTTGTTGTTTTTTGTAGGGAAACACGCAGCCCACATTAACACCATTAATCCTGTGATATTCAGGACAATCCTGAATTTCGTCATGTGTAAACCTAAGAGAAATCAAAGTCTATTGTTAGTTCTGATATTTTTATCCAAAATGGCAGGTTTCTCTATGTTGTTCAACATACGCACCTGCTCTTGAAACTGTAATTGTTCTTGAGCTCAGGCTCACTCCATGTGCAGTTAACATAGTCCAGATTTATGATAAGGCAGTTTATTTCTGGGTAAAGATGAGAGAAACAGTAAGTGCTTCTTTGGTATACTTTGTAGATCCTTAGTTTATTTCCAAACTCATGAGATATGAATATTGTGACAAATTCTAAAGAATACAGTGCTTCCCACAGGTTTGAAATATAGTCTACTTGCGGTGGTAGCAGGGTGGAAACTCCTATTACCCACAGCACAAAAATGGTCTACTAACATGTGACAAACAACAAATAATGTGTGATTTTTAACAATATTTTTATTTATTGAAATTCATTTTAATTACATACCAATATTGTGCATTGTAAATTATGCAAAATTACTGCATTTAAATAGTAGAGTTGTCCTTGCTACTGTCATGCTTTGAGTTGTGTTTTATTCAGTTTAGCTGTTCATGTCTAGAGTTTTTTTTTTTTTTTTTTTTCATTAGTCACATGTTCTCCTTTGTTCAGTTTCCTGCCACTTGTTTGTTACTATGGTTTCTGATTTGATTAGTGTTCATGTTCAGCTGTGTCTTATTAATTAGTCTTGTTAGATCTTCTGTTCACTGTGTATTTAAGCCCTGTGTTTGTTCTGTTCATTTGTCAGTTCTCTGTTGTGTATACTTTGTTGTTTTTGTTCTGTTCTGTAAGTCTGTTTTGGAGTTTGTTTAATAAATGTGCTGCTGCAATTAAATCCTGCATTCTCTACTTTGATTTCAACCACGTGTGACAGCTCTCAGTGAATGGGATACAGATTTTACTGATACTAGTAAAATCTATATAATGTGCCAAATATTGTTTTTAGTCTTTTCTTGTCTTTTCTGGGGTGCATCCCAGCCTATAATAAATGGAAATCAAATTAAATACAATTTATTTTGTAACCAAAATACCAGTAAATAAAAATTTAGCGTGTGACTTTTAATTATAAACAAGCCCGAAATACACCGTTACTCTTATTTTGAGTCTTATTTATTATTTGGAGTGTTAGTATTTATCTTATTTACTATTGGGGGCTGATCCATCAGATGAGAGAGATAAAATATGCATTCTTACAACTGTCTAAAACATATTATATAAAGGCCATAAAGTAGACATTGTCATAATTCATCATCTCGAGTTCATTAGCAATCGCTTGACATAAATCTGCACTATTCACTGAGAATCACTTTGAAGCAGTCTGAAGTGCTGTTGTGCAACAGCACTTCAGACAGCTTCAAAGACTGATTAAATAGACATAATTACAAACGTACAGATAAGTTGTTTTTTGCCGTTGGTTTGTTTGATACCATTAGACCAAATGTTTAGCCTGTATTGTTCTGTTTTATCTATCATGTCCTTTTAAAAAATCTGCAGCATAAATACCAAAGAACGTGCTTTATACTAGGTCTAGTAAAGGCAACACAATGTAACCTACAATCTAAAAACATGGAAAAACAAAAACAAACAAACACAGTAATCAACATTTGAAGTGGATCAAAAAAGTTCAATTAAGTTGTCCTAAGAAGGGTTAAGGAAAACTTTGATGAAAGGTTTTGATCTCCTGAACAATACTTACTCGGATTGGATGATGCTGAAAATGCAAATGAAGGAATGTTCCCAAGGAAAAGACTGACTAATAGTAATATCATCTTGGACAGGGTCACATAAGCTAACTAACTTGTTGTTCGATGTTCTGTTCTGCCCTGAATAAATCTGCTCTTTGTGGGCCAACATATGTGTGCAATTTTCTGTTGACGAAGCTACTTTTTGCTCTCCGCCTATCACAAAAAGAACTGAATGCTAAATTTGTGTATAAAAGAAAATAGGAATTAGATATTTCATCACATTTTATTTTGCAGTTAGCATTTCACTGTTACATAAAAACACACATACTGTTATCAAAAACCTAAAATAAGTCGTGCTAATATATATAAG
Source organism: Megalobrama amblycephala (assembly GCF_018812025.1). Classification (NCBI taxonomy): domain Eukaryota; kingdom Metazoa; phylum Chordata; class Actinopteri; order Cypriniformes; family Xenocyprididae; genus Megalobrama; species Megalobrama amblycephala. Next base: position 52,704,533 of record NC_063045.1, read on the forward strand.
GAATAAATATATATTCTGGCCTTTATTTATACATTATATAATCATCAAGAACAGCAAAATAAATGATTCACAATTCATATTTTAAACAAACTTTGCACTACCATATCTATAAATTTACTTGGTCATAAACTGTACTGAAGATAAACCATTAAACAAACTGATGATCAATTATATTTCAGCATCATATGTAGGAGATTCTATGAAGAATTATTATTATATTACTTTTCATACATTTTCAATGTTTTAGTGTACATATATACATATATATATATATATATATATATATATATATGTATATATATATTTTATATGGTGCATCTATATCAAGTAACTTGCTTTTCTAAAGACAAAATTAGTTGTATGAGCCAAAAAAAAAGAGTGATTTATAAATATTAATTTACTGATTTATAAATCTGGTGGCTGATTAAGCAGCAAAATGCTCATCCATGGCAACCTTCCCACACAAATACTGACTTCAAACCAGCACCCAGTTCAGATTTTGTGTTAACAGAAAATTTTCCACCATTTACAGTTTAAAAACATTAAGAGATGATTCAGAGCACTTTCTGTCATTTTGCTCTATTGCATTCCATGGAAAATTAGACTAAAAGTTGTTGTGAAATCAATATCGAGTCAGCAAGATTGTATAGAAGTAATACCATTATGGTTCACTAATGGATCAAAATAGAACATGACAGAAAATGTACATGATTTACAGCATTAACAATTGACACATATCAAAATGACATATAATTATTATTTATAGCCAGTGTTGAGGGTAACACACATGATTTACAGTATTTACCATTGATACATATCAAAATGACATATAATTATCATTTATAACCAGTGTTGGGGGTAACGCATTACAAGGAACTTGAGTTATGTAATCAGATTACTTTTCCAAGTAACAAGTAAAGTAATGCATTACTTTTTCAATTCACAACAAAACAGAAAATATCTAAGTTACTTTTTCACATTTATTGACTGACGCCTCTCAAAAATAAAGTGCAGAGGTGTTGTGTGCGTTGTGTCAACATGATGGTTATTATAGTTCTAGACTAAATGTGAACATGCATTTACTCATTTCACTTGCATGAAAACATTCAGTATTCCTCAAAATGAATAAAAAGAGTGAAATGCAATCTCTGGATTTTACGCAAACCTGTAATAATTAACTATATTTAATTACACAAATATACTTTATGTATTTAATCTCACTTTAACCAATGTCTGACCTTCAATGATCTATTTCAACCATACTAAAAAGCAAAAATGTCTTTAGGTTAAATTTAGAGTGTTGAACTTCCTTCTCCTCTATCCTATTTTTCTTTAAAGGTGCCCTAGAATTAAATATTGAAAAAAAATTGAAAAGACATACACTGAGTTTCAAACTCCATTGTTTCCTCCTTCTTATATAAATCTCATTTGTTTAAAAGACCTCCGAAGAACAGGCGAATCTCAACACAACACCGACTGTTACGTAACAGTCGGGGTGTACGCCCCCAATATTTGCATATGCCAGCCCATGTTCAAGCCATTAGACAAGGGCAGAACGTCTGGATGTGCACAGCTGAATCATCAGACTAGGTAAGCAAGCAAGAACAATAGCGAAAAATGGCAGATGGAGCAATAATAACTGACATGATCCATGATATCATGATATTTTTAGTGACATTTGTGAATTGTCTTTCTAAATGTTTCGTTAGCATGTTGCTAATGTACTGTTAAATGTGGTTAAAGTTACCATCGTTTCTTACTGTATTCACGGAGACAAGAGCCGTCGCTATTTTCATTATTAAACACTTACAGTCTATATAATGCATAAACACAACTTCATTCTTTATAAATCTCTCCAACAGTGTGTAATGTTAGCTTTAGCCATGCAGCATGCACCTCAAACTCATTCAGAATCAAATGTAATACATCCAAATAAATACTATACTTACATGATCCGATGTATGCAAGCAGCATGCATGACGAACATCTTGTAAAGATCCATTTTGAGGGTTATATTAGCTGTGTAAACTGTGTTTATGTTGTTCAAGGCAAGCGCGAGCTCCAGGGGAGGGGGGGCACGAGAATTAAAGGGGCCGCAACCTATATATAGGTGCATAGTTAATGATGCCCCAAAATAGGCAGTTAAAAAAATTAATAAAAAAAAATCTATGGGGTATTTTGAACTGAAACTTCACAGACACATTCAGGGGACATCGTAGACTTATATTACATCTTTTAAAAAGAAGTTATAGGGCACCTTTAAAGCGGAACTCAGTAAGATTTGCAAAGCTCCCCCTACAGGTTCCTTCAGTGAATCACACTGTCGTAAATACTCCAAGCACAGCTCTGGACTACAACAACTACACTCACCAGCGCAGTAGTTTTGCAAATACAGTACAAGAAATCTCAATGGAGGTGGGTAATTTTTAAAAGTCACAATATATACATTGTTTTTGAATTACCGTAAAGCATTTTGTCACTCCCGCGTGAACGTGAACATGAGGCGAGATTGTGTCGGGTCGGCGAAGCTCAACTTGCAAGTGCTGTTTTCTGGTGTAGACGTGCCAGATGGAGTTAGTGCACGCCTCAAACACACCACTACAAGTCAATTAACCATCGTAAGGACAAAACTATTTATGAAGGTAAAAAAAAGTTACTTAGTTCTGCTTTAATCCAGAATGGCAGCACAGCTAAAAGGTTTGTTTGAGCTGCGCCCTCTACTGTACAGGTGTAAATATGCATTTCCTTCAGCCTAAGGCTTGTTCATTTCACTTTTGGTGTGAACATTAGCCAAAAATATATAACTTTTTTTTGACAAACAAGCAAGCCCAGCCCAGATGAGAAAAAGTAAAGCAAAAGTAATGTAACACATTACTTTTCATAGAAAGTAACTAACACAATCAGTTACTTTTTAGGGAGTAACACAATATTGCAATGCATTACTTTTAAAAGTAACTTTCCCCTGAACCCTTCATCAAATAGCAGAACTCTCAACTCTCGACCATTTCAGACAGCAAATTTCTCTATCAACTACCATTTCACAAGTTCACTCTTACAAATAATCAGTATGCGTATTTGGCGTGCTGTCCAAGGAGAGGGCTCCGAGCTCGGAATTTGGCCCGAACCCAGAGTACTCCCCCCGTGTCTCTGGTTAGGATAGTAACCAGGCGAGTGTGAGGAGTCAGGATGGCGAAGGGATTCAGAAAACTGTCGAGGAACATAGGTGGCCATATATATATTTATGCCTCCTCTAGTACTGAATGGATAAGCAATTTGAACGTGTTCCTCCTGAACTTTGTTAATAAAACATCATATCACAATATAAAGCAATCTATGCACTAGAATTTTAAATGACAAAAGAGAGCTCTAAGGGCAGTGTAGTGTTACTGAAGGAGAGGCTGGACGCTTCCTGTGCCAGCTGCAGCAGGGATTGTAAAATATCCGAATACTCTCCAGTTTCTCCACCATCATAGCGCTCCTGCTCGGAGTCTGCATTTTGTTGCAGGCTTCTCTGCTGTACAACTGCACAAAAACAATATATTGAACAGGGAAATGTGAAGAAAAAAAAAATAGAGTAAGATCTGAGTTCATGTGGTTTTGTGCAGGTGATTCATGTGGGTCTAGCACGGTGTGTGAGAAGGAAGCGTGGGAGTATATACAGTGTGTGTACCTGTGTCGGTGTGAGGTGTTGTATCAGCTTCATTCTGGCTTCTCTGTTTGATCTTGGTTTCTGTGACGGAGTCTTGAACAGTAGAGACTTGACAGCCAGGACTAAGGATCTAACATGAACAGGAAACACATCAGATATATGCATGTTAACTATAACTCAAGCAATGTGCTCTTGTAATAACCTCTGTTGTGTGATGCTGTAAGCCAGACCTTGCTGAAATTGTCCAGGTCTGGTGAGGGTGGAGAGCAGGAGCGGATTGCTGCTAAACTGGAGTCGATTAGCGCCAGTGGATCAGACACATAATTTCTGCTCTCAAGAGAAGAAGAGGAGTGAAATATTAGTTCTGTCAGGACCACTATCGTCAAATATGATTGATAATTGCATAGAGTTTGTATTGGCGGTATGGTTATAGCAGCAATAACCCCCTTAGGGTAAACAGAACCGAACCAACATATGCAGACCATTAATGTCAATAATTTAACATGTACACATATTTCAAGAATTAGTCTTGATTCAGGGGAATCATAAGGCCAATCCTGACTAAAGAGAGGAGGAGCTGGGGATGGAGGAGGGTAATTAGCTCCTGAGAAATGCGTTAGCTGCTGAAAATACTGAGGTGCTTATGTATGGATGCTGTGATAGGCGTCGTATTCCTATTGGTAGATGTGAGTCACCTGGGAATCAGCTGATGCGAGCTTGACTGACATGACCTGCCAGAACTGACGCTAACGCTTGATAGCTGAACATTTAATCAAAATAATATCAATGCGATGCGGCTTAGTGCAACCATCAAATTGCAAAGGCTGTGGTTTATTTAAAATATATATTTGTGCTGAGTTTTACCAGATTTTTATGAGAAGTCTTTATAAACCTGTTGCCAACAAAAGACAAGCTTTAAAAGGTTAGTTCACCAAAAAATGAAAATTCTGTCCTTTATTACTCACCCTCATGCCGTTCCACACCCGTAAGACCTTCGTTCATCTTTGGAACACAAATTAAGATATTTTAGTTGAAATCCGATGGCTCAGTGAGGCCTGCATAGGGAGTAATGACACTTCCTCTGTCAAGATCCATAAAGGTACTAAAAACATATTTAAATCAGTTCATGTGAGTACAGTGGTTTAATATTAATATTATAAAGCGACAAGAATATTTTTGATGCGCCAAAAAAAACAAAATAACGACTTATTTATTGATGGACGATTTCAAAACAATGCTTCAGGAAGCATCGGAGCACAATGAATCAGTGTATCGAATCATCTGTTCGGAGCGCCAAAGTCACGTGATTTCAGCCATTGGCAGTTTGACACGCGATCTGACTCGATGATTCGATACACTGATTCATTTGTGCTCCGAAGCTTCCTGAAGCAGTGTTTTGAAATCGGCCATCACTAAGTAAGTCGTTATTTTGTTTTTTTTGGCGCACCAAAAATATTCTTGTCACTTTATAATATTAATATTGAACCACTGTACTCACATGAACTGATTTAAACATGTTTTTAGTACCTTTATGGATCTTGAGAGAGGAAATGTGGTCTCACGGAGCCATCAGATTTCAACTAAAATATCTTAATTTGTGTTCCGAAGATTAACGAAGGTCTTACGGGTGTGGAACTACATGAGGGTGAGTAATTAATGACAGAATTTTCATTTTTGGGTGAACTAACCCATTAACCCTGCAGTTTTCCGTCAAAATAAGAGCTCAGTAGTTAACATTTGAAAATAAATGAAAATAAACACACGACAATGATGTACTTAAAATGGAAAAGTTTTTCCTTCAAGTTTTTTTGTGTACAGACAACAACATTGTCAAAACAATCCCTGTTCACATGGATCCGCAAAAACACTGTATTACGCATGCCAGGCCAGTAGATGGTGATGTCACTTTATAAAGAACAACTACGCGCCTATAGACAGTTTTCATAAATTAATGTTTTTGTAGTTTACACAGAGACAATAATGGTATCGTTTTCAAAAACTTGCACTTTGAAACCAGTTTTCAAAAAGTTTGCGTTTTTAGGCCCCCAAAACGCCATTGTCGTGTAAATAAACGGCTGAAGCGCATAAAAAGTTTTTAGTTTTTAGTTGAAAATGGTGTCATGTAAATGGCCCCTAAGACACAAGTATTAGTATTGTAATTTCACAGTTGTATTTATTTTGGCCAAACTGAGCAGCCCTACAAACAAGCGCAGGTAACATGGAAAACCTCATTCGATTTTTTCCTCAATTGTGCAACCCTATAAAATATTGTACAGAGATATTTATAGAACAGGGATCAGTTACAAATGATAAAATAAATGACACACATTATCAGTTTGCCATCTAACCTTTCCTCAGGTGTTTCCTCAGACACCTGGACAGCTGGGTCATCCAGCAAAGACAACGCCAGCTCCATGGAGGGCAGAGTCGGGGAGGCGGGAGATAAGAATGTGGGGAGAGTTACAGGAAGGCTTTCTGTCACAGGCTCTCTGTAAAACAGAAATGATACCAGTGTGGTTCTTCGAAAAGTACTTTCAGTTCCTTTTTTTTTTTTTTTTTTACACATTAAAGAGGAATGTTTAAAAACTTCAAAACATTATAATTATACAAAAACATGACTCCTGTAGAGGATGAAGAATACTTGCTGTCTTACTTGCTAGGCTCAGGTGTTTGATCCAACAGGTGGGTGATGTCAGAGATGATCATACCATTTGAGTACACATCAGCGGGTGACACATCCAGCTGCCCAGAAACCCAAAGTGATGTCACTTACTGTCAATGTGACAGAAACTGAGCTACTTTTATAACTAAACAGCATCATGTCTGATGAAGTGAGTTCACAAATCAAATGACACATAATTTACCACAAGTAGGTCAAACAATAAAGATTTTAGGAGGTACCTCTTGCAACGAAGGGATCTCTTGGAGGGAGGAAGTGCTTAGGGTGGGATTCACACTGAAGGAGCGGGCATATTTCGGTGCAGACTGAAAATCGCCAGAATTGTTGATCATGGGGCTGTTAGGGTGGAGAAAGAAAATGCGGTATATGATGAGATAACGAAAAGTGCAAACAATAACATATCTGAATGACTAAGGTTTTTTTTTTTTTTTTGAACTTACAGTCTCCTTTTGCAACCTTTGATCCCATTTGATTGGACGATGTTGATGATGAACTTAATAATCTGAAAAGAAGTGACAGAGGATCAGTTGTATATAGTGACATATAGTGATATATATATATAATTGGACTTTTTCATTTACCTTGCGTAGGATTTTGTGCTGCTGCTGATAGTTCTGTCTTAATGAGTCCAGTTCTCTCCACAAACTTTCGTTATCCCTTCAGGAGAGAATAAACGGTTCAAAAAATGGCTTTTTAGTCATGGTAGAGAATCAAGTATAGCAAGGATGCATTAAATTGACCAAAAGTGACAGTAAAGACATTTATAATGTTACAAAATATTTATATTACAAATAAATGCTGTTCTTTTGAACTTTCTATTTATCCAAAAATCCTCAAAAATGTGAAGTAAACCGGGTTTCTACAAAAATATTAATATAATATAAAGTACTAATATATTAATATTAATAAGGAGAAATGTTTTTGAGCACCAAAGCAGCATTTTAGAATAATTTCTGCTTTGCCCATATTGGAATAAATTACATTTTAAAATGTATTAAACTAGAAACAGTTATTTTAAACTATAATAATATTTCATAATGTTATTACTTTTACTGTATTTTTTGATCGAATAAATGCAGCCTAAAATATTTCTTCAAAAAATCTTCTTAGTGTGACATGTTTGTGTAAAATATAAGAGTATTTAACTGACTTTTCAGTTCTGACGTCCACTCTTAAGTGTACAAACGAGGCTGAAGTTTACTGTAGGTTTACACTGATGAATAGTTTACTTGTGTTGGAGGAAGGCTCACCTGCACAAAGCCATGAGTTTGAGGTCTGAGGAGTCTTGCCAGCCTCTGACATGACTAACCTGAACGAGTAACTGAGAGAACTGCCCTCCCTCTTCAACTCCACGGCTAACTGAAATCTAGTCATGAAATCACATATACAACACAGCATGAGAGAATGTGAGGGATAGCAACTGCGTGTGAGTGCTTTGCAGATATCACTGCTGTATCAGTACTGCGAAAGCACCATATGATAACGTTTATCAGCTTCACCTTCCTGCGGATGAGGTCCAACAGATGAGGCTGAGCTCTCTGGAAGTCTTCGTGCTGAAATTCAACACAATTTACCTGCCTGTCAGCTTTAGGCAAGCCAGCATCCACATGCACCACTTTGTGGAAGCCATCTGTAAGTGGAAGTCAGACACATACAGTATCATCTATCATGCTATATATATATATATATATGTGTGTGTGTATATATATATATATATATATATATATATATATATATATATATATATACACATACATACACACACATAAAATCATCATTGTATATCTTTTCATCATTGGCTGAAAACCTACACATGTTAAGCTGGCGCACAAAGCTGGTCATGTTGCTATGTTTGAAGTAAAGAGGCAGGACTTCCCTGCTAAACCGCTGTTCATCCTGGACAAGAAAACTGCTGCCATCCTAACAGACAGGAAACAGGCGGATGTGGTTTGAGTTACATCACTTTATATTTGTCAAACTACTTCTAAAGAAGAGCCCTGGTCTGGCAGGAAACACTACTTCATACTTAAAGGGGACTGGAACATAATATTTTATCGCAGGTTTCTATAGTCAGTTTGCTTCCTGTGTTCTATTACAGTTTAGCTCTCTAGTTCAAGCACTAGAATTTGTTACAAATGTCAGCTTGAAGAACAATTATGATTAGTTAAAGATTAGTAAAGCAATACTTCAATATACATATATATATATATATATATATATATATATATATATATATATATATATATATATATATATATATATACACACACACACACATATTTTAATATATAATTTATATAGTACATAGGCCAATTAATTACAGTATAATATACTTATGGTGGTTATATATAATACTTACCACCAGAGGGAGTCGTGTTAATAAAAAACAACTTCCAGGCAAATAATTTAATATTTACATACATATACAAATAAATAATACAAAGACTTGATATACATAAATTTATTCAATAGAAGTAATTAAAAAAATCACACTTTATAACTTTCAATTCACCACTTTAAAATTATTGTTAAATAGCCTAACTTAAATGGTCATAAGTGTCTTTAAGATTATAAAGATAACACTTTATTTTACTAGAAAAATTTGAGGGTTTTTTTTTTTTTTTTTTTTTTTTTTGATGGATGTTTATGACAAACATTCTATTTTCGGACGGAAGCACAACGTTCCAAAACTGTTCTAATTCATTCTGTCACATGATGCATCGGTTCAGAGCGCACTGTTCCAATCCAAACTCAACACTTACAGATCGTACGTTCTAATAATATAATGAGCAGCGATTGGACGGACAGTGGACCAATAGCGAGCTGCCTCCGCCGGCATCAGCACAGTACACGTGGATCTGTTTTGTAAACTAGGTCAGACAGCGCATTTAAAAGTATTACTAATATGGCACCTGATTACATCATAATAAACGTCTTCTGGGCAGATAAACAGAACAATGCTAAATAAGTAATAAGATATTCTGAAGAGTTTATTATTATTTTTAAGTTTATATTCTGAAGAGTTAATATTGTTTGTTGTTTGTACTTTGCTACATACAAGACACGTAAAGCAGTAAATAAGGAACCACTTATAATTATCTAATACAAACAGCAGTTAAATTAATTCAAATCTGTATTCTGCATAAAATACTCACTTGGCTCCAGCAGATCAAGTCGTTCGTTGACTGAGCCTCTACAAGTGCCCAAAGTTTGCTGACAAAAGCTGGGACACTGTGACTGTGTTTCATCTCTCCTGTTAAAATCAGAGATGAAGAAAATTTCTGTCTTCCGTGAAGATAAATGTAACACTGCTCTAGATTAGCAGACTGTAAGGAGGTAAATAGAGTCCCAGGCTGACCTACACGTGAATTTTCCTGCTGCGACACACCCCCTTGTCCCTCATCCACCAATCGGGAGCATGGCTCCCTATAGTATACATAAGTCTTGTACTTAAGTACTTGTATTTTTCCTGCCTGTCTTACATAGTCACTCACTTTAAATAAACTTTTGGTATATAAAAATAGATTTTCAAAAGACTATAGTCTTTGGCTCAAATACCTGAATTCGTCTGATTTGGACTGTATTATAGATATTTAAATAAGACTTTGTGTTTTTATTATTATAATAAACAACAGCTAAATCATATACGTGTCTAAACTAAATAGACGAATTAATGTCGTTGTGGTTTAGCAGCATGGTTTTATTATTATGTAATAACCAGCGAGTAACTTGATCTGGTATTGTCTACATCTTTTATGGAATATTTATCATGCATGTATATTATATATATGAGTGCGCATGGGTTTGTGTGCTTATTGTATACTTAAAGTCGTGCTAAATTAAGTAAATTACTTTGTATGTATTAAACTAGAAACAGCCTACGCGTTTGAAGAGGCTTTTATTTTGAATTCGCCACTTCCTGTGGAAATAGTATAGCTAGCTGCTGCTTCTGCGTTACCTGCATTTCTGCTGCTGTACTGAATCAAGAGTAAGTATATTTTAATTAATTTTATAGTGTAAATTAGTTTAAAATCATGCTTTATCTATTTCAATTCTGCCTATTACCTGTATTTTTAATTTCACGCCTCAAATTAATATTTTCTACAGCGTGCCCGCATAGCATGCTAGAATGTTCTTGAAACGCGATGTTGTGGGTGCCATGGCAACACAAAAACAGTGCAGCGCGAGTTCGCGATACCTCGTCTGTCGTCCGGTGGTTATATATCTACTTTCCCGTCAAATCTCAGATTTATAATATTCCTGCACAGAACTGATTCAGCAAGTGAGAGATGGTTCAGCTGCACGTCAAACGAGGAGATGAGAGTCAGTTTCTCTTCAGTACTACAGTGGATGTCTCGATTGAGACACTGACCCAGCAGATCAGCGCGATCTACAATGGAAGATTAAAAGTGGACAGGATCTGCTCTGGTATGACAGTGATGTTATGTATGTTTATGGTGCAAAACAGCAAAATGCCTCACATTCTTTGGGTTCGGCAGATTTATGTTCTTGACCGACGAGTTCATACATAAAAGGTTTTAAAATGCATGTGTTATGTAAGTGGCAGTTGATAGAAGTCAAGTAACGTTACTCACAAGTGTAGTAAAAATGCAGTGCCTTTCAGTGTTTTTGACAGTTAAACATTTGATTGCTCATTAAATCACAACCATGATACTTTTTATTTGTATTTCCATAGAAATTCAAGAGCTGGCAGATCATGGGATCACTCTTCCACCAAATATGCAGGGTCTGACCGATGATCAGATCATGGAGCTCAAACTGAAGGATGAATGGGAAGACCGCTGCATTCCCAGCGGTGGTGCTGAGTTTAAGAAGGATGAGATTGGACGTCGAAATGGACATGGTAGTCATGTCACATTTAAAGTCCCCCTGAAATCAAAATTTAAATTTTTTAGCTTTTAGTATGATTATATTAGCCTTAAGGTTATGAATAAGCTGGTGTGTTCCAATACAATGACAAAATTTGCATTTAGGAGATACAAGCATTCAAAACTTAGTCTCTCACTTCCGCTAAAATGGATGACGGATTTTCATGACATTACATCGCACTTCAGTTTCTCGAAAAATCTTCGGTCCAATCAAATCCTCTTTAGAATCTGAAGTCCCGCCCCTCCTACACTATAAACAGACACTGAAGCTGTGACTGAAATAGGTCATTTGTTCACACATTTATTAGTTTCTATATGGTGAATGGCACATAGTGCACTATATAGAGGAGAGGGAACGATTCAGACAGTGTAAATATGCTTCCCTTTGACGCGAATGAAGTCCGTTTTTGCGTTAGTGTCACATGAACCGCCGCAACGCGAGCACAGTCTGCTGTATAAACGATATAAAGGACATTATGAGTCTAACGGCTCTGGCCGAGCTGTAACATAAACAAAATGCTATTGGCTATTTAAAAAAAAGGGGGCAGGACTATTCGATATATCACCCTGTCTTCCTGTTTCAGTTGAAATTACGTCAACACATTGAATAATGCTGCGTGTTCCAACACTCTTCAGTGGGCCTTTAAAGTTTAAATTTGAATTGCCACATTAATTGCTATAACTGAACTCTCTCTGCCTTTCCGTTTAGCTCCAAACGAGAAGATGAAAGATGTTTTAAGGAAAACAATGGAGGATTCCAAGGCTTTAATCTCAAACGTATGAAGCTGTTTTTATTACAGAATACTTCTAAACCTCAACCTTACCCTTCTGATATGTTTTGTGATATAATGTATTTTCTTCTCTCTAAAGAAACAAGTAAAAGCAAATGTCTGTGTTACCATGGATATGGTCAAAGAGGCTCTAGACCAGTTGCGAGGAGCTGTGATGATAGTTTACCCAATGGGACTGCCTCCACATGATCCAATTAGAATGGAGTTTGAAAATCAAGAGGATCTTACTGGAACACAGGTATCTGAGATTTTCCAAATTTAAAATTCTGTCATCATTTACTTACCCTCATGTTGTACACACCTGTATGAATTTGTTTTGTGGAACAAAAAAAGATATTTCAAAAAATCTCTTTGTGATGTTTTTGTCCATACAATGGAAGTCAATGACCTCCATTGTTGTTTGGTTCCCAAAAACTTCTTTTGTGTTCTGGAGAAAAAAGAAAGTCGTACAGTTTTGGAACGACATTAGGGTGTGTAAATGATTGAAATGAAAAATTTTAATCTTTGGGTGGAGTGTTCCTCTTAAATAACTACATGCACATTACAGGGTTAGCATGTGGCATATTAACTTTAATAATTAAACAGACCAATGTAATTTTCTTTATTTGTTTGATGAACATAGCAAAAGCTGTAATACTCTCCACTGCAGGCCTCATTACAAGTGATCCCAGATGAAGAGGCTCAGCTGTGGTGGGCATCTAAAGAACTGCAGAGGAGCAAAAAGCTGCAGGATTATGTTGGGAAAAATGAGAAAACGAAAATTATAGTGAAAATTCAGAAAGTAAGTGTTCGGTGTAAATTTTGGTGTTTTTTTTTTTTTTGTGACCTTGATCTGGGGTCAGTTGCATAAACATAGGCATTATGTTATATGTTAAAGAGATAGTTCACCCAAAAATGAAAATTCTGTCATTAATTACTCTCCCTCATTTCGTTCCAAACCCGTAAGTCTTTTGTTCATCTTCGAAACACAAATAAAGATGTTTTTGATAAAATCTGAGAGCTGTCTAGACAGCTATGCAACTGAACCTTTGACGCTTCAAAAAGTTCATAAAGAGGTCGTTAAACTAATCCATATGAATTGAGTGGTTTAGTCCAAATTTTCTGAAGAGACTCAATTGCTTTATATGATAGTTTATAATTAGTTTTACAATCTCTTTATGAACTTTCTGAAGCTTCAAAGTTTCAGTTATGTAGCTGTCTATGGAGGGACAGAAAGCTCTCAGATTTCATCAAAAAGATCTTCATTTGTGTTCTGAAGATGAATGAAATACGGGTTTGGAACGAAACAAGGGTGAGTAATTAATGACAGAATTTTCATTTTTTGGTCAGCTATCCCATTAAAGGTGCTATAGAGGATGTTTTGTTTTATACATTTTTGCAATATTACTTGAAACTGTGTTTACTAACTGATAAAAGACTATTAGGTGCACTGAAAGGAATAATATTAATATACATCATCTTTGCACAAGGTAGGGCCTTAAAAACATCAGCCAATCGTTTACGCGATCATCGTGTAAACGATTGGCCCTCTGGCTTGTCAATCACTGCCATGACGTTCCTTGTGAGAGACATGCACGGCTGCGCGCTCCAGTAACTTTCCACACTCTACTGACGCCGCATGCAATGTTTTTGTCAGGAGACAGGAGTAACAACTGCAGATTGTGAGTTACCTGTGGTGAGTCCGACATAATGAATCCACTAACACGACACAGCGAATGCCGGTGGTAAACACTTGTGTTCCAATACTCGTGCACGAGTTTTGGGAGGCGTTCCCTCAAAATGAGCTGTGAAGGAGGGGGGTTGTTCTTATGCATGCGCTCATTTCAAAAACTCACTAACAGTCTTTGGTTTCTCAGTCGACGAAAAGATCCTCTTTAGCACCTTTAAGAACTAGCATGACACACTAGGAGTTAGTTAGGGGTGATCAGTCATTTTCATTTCACACTTTTCATTATCAAAATTGTCAATCCACATTTTTATGTTCATGACTTGGAAAAAAAAAAGAAGGAAATTTGATGACTAACTTGTAATACTAGTCTTAGCAGTTTATGCAACTGGCCCCTGGTGTTTGAACTTCTCTGCAAAAAATTTCATTTGGCCCTGGTTTTCCATGAAATGAAAACTGATGACCTTCATTGCATGTTCATTTTAGAGAGGCCAGGGTGCGCCAGCGAGAGAACCTCTAGTGAGTGAAGACGAACAAAAACAGATGATGCTGCACTATTACAAGAGGCAGGAAGAACTGAAAGTGAGTGGAGCTGCTAACTAATTATATATATAATATATATAATATATAATAGAGCATTCATCATTGTTTCATGTTTTTTTTTTTTCTTTTGTTGCTCACAGAAACTAGAAGAGGCAGATGATGACACACATCTTCAGTCCAATTGGTCGGATAGGCAGGCCCTAAAAAGGCAGTTCCAGGGACTCACAAATATCAAATGGGGCCCACGATAGATTAACAGAGAAAATCACAATTACTTTCTGTTTGGCACATCAGAGACCACAGACTCTTCTACAGCAGTTTTTATGCAATTTGGTGCCTTCATTACATATGAAAGGCATTAATGTGACAGTGACTGTATGTAAATGTGCGTGTAATGCCAAGCGTGAGACATAAGATTTCTCTGTACTGATTCACTGGCAAAAGGATGCAACACCTTTCCTCTCTTTGTCTGTGCCTCTGGCAGTTACTCAATTGAAACTTGATGCTGTTTAAAGACAGGATGTTGCTGTGCAGCTCTTAGGATTGTATAGAGTTCATTTGGAGAATGCTGAGAAGGAGTTATAGAACATTAAAGTATCCTCAAGGCAGAAGAGAGGTTACAGTATCGGGAGATGAGGTTTCACTAAGAAGAGTCAGAGGAAAGTGGAGTGTGATGTTGTGTAATAAAAAAACATTCTATTTGTGTTCATTTTTTTCATTGTACATTTAAATATAATACACTTTTAATTAAAAATGTTTTGCCATTCTTAATAAGCATCGACTTTCAATACCACATACATAATTCAACAGCTACTGAGATAAATAGAATAATATCTTAAGTAACTAACTTCACTCAAGCACTAAAACGTGTCAGGTATTGCTGGCCCTGTGTTATGTCTTCTCTGTGCCAGATTTTTTTTTTTAAGTAAGGCACCTGGCAATGTCTTAAAGGTGATGTGTGTAATTTTTTATGTTAAAATACTTCTTTAATGGCTTAAAATTAGATAATTGGAGGTTAATTGATTCCCCTCACAAAGTGTAACACTGAATATGTGGAGTTTTCAAAACATTCTTCACTTATTTGAGCTGCCCAACAGCAGCAACATTAGCTCAACAAATAGTGTGAGTTTGGGGTGGGGCCATTTTTTTGGCTGACCAATAGCAAATGAGGGGAGTGTTCAGGAAACCTGTTTGAAGACAGTTTTGGCAGTTCCGCTTGGTAACACTAGTGGTGCAGAAATTACACACTTCACCTTTAATTTCAGTGTTTTGGTAACAGAAAACATTCAAAAAGTTCACTCCATTTGGTTGAAACCACAGCTACTTCACATTCTGTGTAATAGTTGGCATGTATGAATGCAGGATACATGTGTTTCCATTGAGGTATGCGTTCATCCTGATTTCCTGAATCACAAGTTCTCGGCGTTCAATCCTCTCCATCATCTCTGCTGCTTCTGTGGTGTATGTCACATCTTCCCAGCAATACACCTTCCTGCCTATCTCTGACAGGTTGGAGCTGTCCATCAGTGACTCTTTCTCATCGTCATCTTCTTCCTCATCATTATCCTGGTTCATTGGCTCTTCCTCTTCCAGATTAGTTGTTCTACTCTTCCTAAACGTTCTAGGTGTATTTAGATGTCTACTGCAGGTTAGCTGCGTTGAAACAGCTATTAGAACAATCAGAAGGCCCACGCAAACACTTGACGTGAAGAGTAGTCCTGCCATCTCCGGATTCTCTGAGAGAAAGAGAAGTACTTGTGAAGAATTGTTCGCAAAAAATGAAAATTACTCTCATGTCATTCATGCGTATGCAGTTATTTTTACAGAGGAACAAAAGGAGATTCTTGAAGAATATTTTCAGTATAATAACAGTTCTTGATTGTGTGTCAAGCTCTATAAAATAAATTACAATACGATAAAAAGTTGCTTAAAGATTCTTAAAAATTCTTCTTTGTATTGCATGGGGAAACGTATAGCATGGTTTGAATTACATGAAGGTGAATAAATAATGATAGAATTTTGATATATTTTATATAGACTATTTTGAATAAAAATTCTTTTGAATAGGATTTTTATATTCAAACTTTTCTTTTTAAATGATATTCCCTCCATTTGTGCTGCTTTATGGGCTCATAAAAATGTCCAAGCATGTTTAATGTAAGATATTTTATATATTTTTTGGTTTACCTGTAATGTAACCATATGCCATTAAAGAATTGCTGACAATAATCCTGTTCTCTGGAAACTTTGAACTTCTTATAACTGGGTGTTCCCCTACGTACAAACAATGAAAAAAGACAGTTTAATAGAATATTCACCTGCACATTTGTTCTATATAAAGTGAACTGAATGGTGTGCTGTCACCTTCTTTGGTGCTCTGGTTAGGAACTGAGGTAGTTTGGAAAATTCTGGGATCAGCCTCCTTGAGTAAACTTTGTGGAACTGAAAAAAGGCATGGCACAAGTTACCAACCAACTCCCAGCTGGTATCTCCTAGGATCTTTCAGTGCGAGGCTGATGAGTAATCTTTATTTTTCCTGTGAACTGATTCTGCCTTCAAATCAGTAACAAAAGCCTGGCATTCAAAGCAATCACAGGAAGTCTTACAGGAAGCCACCGAGAGCTAAAAATGCCAGGCTCATTCCATACTTTTATTCCCAAACAACTTTTGTCTTCCTTGTAATTCATGAGACGGGAAGAAAACAGACGGGCAAATCAACAATTGGAGATGAGACAAAGGCAATATGTTAGTCTTTTCCCACGCTCTCAATCAATGGGGAAACTGATTTAAAATCTGCCATGCCATGCTGAAACCTCATGCAAAACATTCAAGAACACATTCAAATAGCTTTTGCTTTAGGAAGATTTTGATGGATATGAGAGCATTCCTACCGCATGCATAGAGGATGGTGATATACTTTTTTGTTCCAGGAGGGCAGGGGTCTCTGAAATGTTCCTGGTCTACGGTAAATAAACACCTCTGTTTGCCATAGCAGATGTTGGATACCACATCACCAGCTCCATGAAAAAGACATTCTGCCAAAATAAAGAAAAAAATTAAATAAAATTATGCATTATGCAGTACAAACCACAAAAATAAACAAAATGTCCTTCAAATCAAATGAAGAACTTTATAAATAGACTGCATGGACTCATATTCAACAATGCAAATATGAACATGTCTCCTCCCTTTTAAAAATGGCTGCCCACTGCTCCGGGTGTGTGTGCGTTCACTACTCACTACCCCTAACTTAGATGGGTAAAATGCAGAGGACAAATTCTGAGTATGGGTTACCATACTTGGCCTTCACATGACACTTTCACTTATTTGCATTCTACATTGATTTGGGACCTGCAAGCCACACGTCCTGATTTTGCGAGTTGCAACATGTTTTTTTGATCTTGGAACAACATTCCAGTCTGAAAAGGTAACCCTAACTATATCCCTACCCCTAAACTTAACCCCACCCATAAGTTATCCCTAAAATCAGAGGGAAATGATAGATGAATAACACTGATGTAGAAGCACCTAAACCTGGTTGTAAGCCTAAACTTGACATAAACTGTAAATTTGTCCCTCAAATCTGATTGGTTGATTGAAATGTTGTTCCAGGATCAACAAAAGATGTTGATCCAGGAACATGTTGCACTTGGTGAAATCAGATAATGCCTTCAAGCCAGTTGATAACCACGCATTTAAAGGGATAGTTCACCCAAAAATGCCTCAAGCCATCCTAGGTGTATGACTATCCTCTTTCAGACGAACACAATCTGAGATATATTTTAAAATATCTTTAGTCCTCCAAGGTTTATAATGGTTGTGAATGGCTGCTCAAATTCTGAAGACAAAAAAATATGACTGCAGGGGGTTAATAAAGGCCTTCTGAAGGGAAATGATGCGTTTGTGTAAGACAAATATAAACTTTATAAAGTAAAATAACGAACTTCCGGCGCGACAGCCATAAACGCGTTGTACGTCATGGCATAGTGTAGAACCTCATGGCATTGTGTACTACGTCGCGGAAGTTAGCGCTTTTTGGACGTACGTCGAATGCATATGGCTGTCGCGGCAGAAGCTCGTTATTTTACTTTATAAAGTTTTATATAAGAACACTTGTCTTACACAAACGCATTGATTCGCTGGAGTCGTATGGATTCATTTTTTTATGGATGGATGCATTTTTTGTCTTCAGAATCTGGGCAGCCATTTGCAACCATTATAAACCTTGGAGGATTAAGGAATATTTTATAAATATATCTCAGATTGTGTTTGTCTGAAAGAAGATACACCTAGGATGGCTTGAGGGTGAGTAAATCATGGAATAATTTTCATTTTTGGGTGAACTATCCTTTTAACCCAGAGCCTAATTTTACCATTAAATGAATGTAATATTAACTATAAGTCTTACTTAAACCCAAAAACCTACCAAATGGTGGAGGTTCTTGTTCCTCTGACGGGCACAAGTTTCCATTCTCCAGTGATCTACCATAAACTGCTGAGTAGATGTTCAGCACTTTTGGATACTTGCAGTGTAGCAGAAGTCGATCTCCCTCACATGTTACTCTCTTCTTGTGCTCTGCTGTAAGACAAACATTATGCAGAGGAGTAAATATTTGAGGATGAAATAATCAATTAAGGCTTTAAAGGAGGAAATACTTACTAGGTTTACACCTGTATGATACATGGAGGAATTTAGGAGTTCCAGGACAAGGATCTCTGCCAAAGACTTGATGATTAACCAGAAACTGGCAATCTCTATGACCCTGGCATTCAGAGAGCACTTTCTAACAGAGAGGGGCAATCAAAGACCATAGACTGTACATTATACAAAAGGCAGGGAAAATGTAGTAGCCTTGTCCTGATTCTGGAAAACACATTATCTTTTCTGAGCCAGAAGTGAAAAAGATAGGCTGCCACAGGAGTCTAGTCTTACAATAGAGTCCTCTTAGGTCTGTTTTCTCAGTGGGACTATATAAAAGGTACTAAAATGACTTTATTACGTTAGCATTTAGTGCATGCACAATTAAAGGTCTATTTTCCTGAAAGCATGAAACTTCACCTGCAGCGCTGTGGTAGCAGAACAGCTGTGATTACGCCATTGGCATCTCATTCCTGGCACGATCCCGGGAAGGGTTTCACTCTGTCCATAAAATGCAGACTGAATAGTTATGGTGGAGTGTCGTGGACACCTGAGGAGCAGGAGATCTCCATCACAAGCTTGAGCTGAATGACTGTTGATGATCCTAAACAGATAATCTAATGAAAGGGGTTAGGGAGGGAGGATCTAATAAGTTCATTAAATATACATTATTAATGCGATTCAGAAAACATGCAAAATATCATTTGGATACACCTTTTCTACAATGAACTTGTTTTTATTTTCTAAATTAAAGTTTGTGAGGCTTCACATTAAAGGTCCCGTTCTTCATGATTCCATGTTTCAAACTTTAGTTAGTGTGTAATGTTGTTGTTAGTAGTATAAATAAAATCTGTAAAATTTTAAAGCTCAAAGTTCAATGCCAAGCGAGATATTTTATTTAACAGAAGTCGCCTACATCGAACGGCCAGTTTGGACTACATCCCTCTACTTCCTTCTTTAATGACGTCACTAAAACAGTTTTTTGACTAACCTCCGCCCACAGGAATACACAAGAGTTGCGTTTGTAGAGTGTGTTTGTCGCCATGTCGTCGAAACGCTGTTATTTTCATCCCGCAGTCCAATCACCGGGTCTGATTCCGGCTCAAATTGATAGGGTCAAATTAAAGACATGTTTACAATAACACTGACTGAGCGCGTGCATCTCCACATTATGGTAAGAGGCGTGACTTTTCCGGGCACGGTGCGCTCAGAGCTGTCGAATCACAACACAGGAACCGCTGGCACAATCAGAACTCGTTACGTATTTCTGAAGGAGGGACTTCATAGAACAAGGAAGTCATCAGCCCGTTTTTATGACAGTGGAAACAGCGGTATACAGATAAGTAAATTATGTGAAAAATACTGTTTTTTTTACACGCGAAACATGAACACATGTTATATTGCACACTATAAACACAACCAAAGCTTCAAAAAACCACGAAAAACGGGACCTTTAAAAGTGTCTATAGTAACTGTCCAGTGTGTGTGTGTGTGTGTATATATATATATATATATATATATATATATATATATATATATATATATATATGCACAAATATTCACACATATATTACTTATATATTTTAGAAAATAAATGGTTTATTAAATTAATTATTATGAAACTTTTATTAAATTAATTAAATTATTAGGAAGCTTATGATTTACTTTTGACATTTTTAGTGCCATTAAATCAAAAATATTGTGTGTGTGTGTGTATATATATATATATATATATATATATATATATATATATATATATATATAAATGTTTTTTAAAAATGAATGAAACCATCAAAAAAAGATTTGCCATTGATCCATACATGTATTTATTTTTGACTGTATACTTTAAAAACAACAATTTAACTAAATTAATAAAAAAGTAAATATTAATCGGTTTTCATTATTATTGTAATTGAATATTGTACTTATAAATATGAATAGTCTTATTGTTCATCATCATTGACTCACTTGAGAAATCCGAGAGTCCGTACATTTCTTTGGTCCACAGCAGAAGAACACTGTAAAGTATTTGAACACGCAGCCCAGGTGCACGGCAGCTTCTCGGGTGCTGCGCTGAGATCATGTTCAAATTCTTCAATTATTTCTGCATAAAGCCGCGTGCATTCAAGCGCGTGCTGGAGAAAGGCTGTCAGGAATTCCCGTCTCTCTCACCTGCCAGGGATTCTCTCCCCGCTAAAGTATATTATTCTCATACCGCGACTTCGACATCCCACTCCTTTCAAGCCAAACTCTAACAAAGCGAAATCCTCGGAATCGTTTCACCCTAAAAAGAAGTCAGAAGATATAAGGCAAAAAGAAAACATTTCAAAGCGACGCAGCCACTGTGTTGCAGCTTATAGGGAAATAACAAGTGCGCAACAAGTCAGTGGTGCCTGAAACCAGCGTCATTCGCATTATGTATTCGAATGCTGATGATTTTAGGGTCCCTAGCAAGACTTCAAATAGTGACAAGAGGTTTATTGACACTCAGAAAGTGATTTTTGAGGAGGATGTTGAGGAATAACACATTTGAACGGGGCGTGGCGGTGAATGCCTAAAATTGGCAGTGCGAGAGGCACTCTGATTAAACTTCCTTTACAATAAAAAATATTTAATATAGTCAATGAACCCTCTATGTCTTTGAAGCTAAACATCTGGGACCACTGAGCATTTATTAAGTCTACATATAGTTTAAAAGATGGTTTTACGAGAAAATAAATTCATATTTATTTATAGTGTGTGTGTGTGTGTGTGAGAGAGAGAGAGAGATAGCGCGCGCGTGTGTTTAAATAATTCATTGCCCGAGTATGAGTTTGGTCATGTTTATAATGTTCTAGTAAAACCATACGAACCTCGCGTTGAGAACATAGGTTGAGAATGAAGTGAAACTGTTACTCCGTTGCAGCAGGGGGCGCTATGCGCTTATCTTTTCATATGCGCTCACTGCAAATCAGCAGAAGTACAGCTGCCCGCGGACGTTTGAAAACATTTACTGGTTGAAAAACATGGCTGGCAAAATTAAAGTTCCTGACGACTGTAGCTATAAAACATTCTCTGTTTGCGAGAGTGTCGCTGACAGCAGCAGCAGAGTGGAGGAAGATGGTGAAAACGACGGTCCAGCAGTGTTTATGTGCGGCAAATGCAAGCTGCCCATCGGTGACAGTCTGTCCTGGGCAGGCAGTGATGACGAGCAGAACCAAATCATGCTCAAAAGTAAACGATTATTACGCTTTTATTGCTGTTGTTTGTAAAGTTCTGGATATAACCTGTTATGTCTTAGGTTGTTAAACACTATCGTTCATGAGTTTGAGGTCAATAAGGTTTTTGTTTTTAAATGAATGCCTTTTTGCAGCAGAGGCAAACTGATGTGAGTAAATACGTTTATAATGTTAGAAAAAAATATTTTGAACCTTCTGTTCATCAAAGAATCCTGAAAAATGTATCACGGTTTCAGAAGGAAAAAAATTAAGCAGCACAATTGTTTTCAACATTGATAATAATAAGAAATGTTACGAAATTTGCATATTATTATCGTAAATACTAGTTTCCTAGTTAAAAATTGGACATGAACGCCCTCTCAAGTCAAAATTTGAATGGGATGAGCTCCTAATAAAAAAAAAAAAAGGCTACATTAGAATGATTTCTGAAGGATCATGTGGCACTGAAGACTGGAGTATAAACTATTCTAAAAAAAATCAGCTTTGCCATCACAGGAATAAAGTACATTTTAAAATGTTAAAGTACAAAACAGTTGTAATAATTTTTAACAGTGTTGCTGTCTTGCCTTATTTCTGATAAACGCAGACCTCAATGTCATAGACCTCAAACCTTTTGAATGGTGGTGAATGTTATTTGTTGAGTCGACTCATGCATTTTGAAATATCGTGATTTTGCCTTTAGTCAATCAGAAATCTAAAAGAAAAAATAATAAGGAAACCATCTTAAGATAATGGTTTAAATGCATTTGTTAGAATAGCGTAATATAATTCTACATAATAAACAACAATGGTTACTTAGGTGAAATTGTAATTCTATATAGAGGCATGCATTGGAAAAAAAGTGACTATGCAACACGTGAAGGGAGTGTGACAGTTATTTTTTATAGCACATGCAATGTCTTGACTTTTGCACCTTGATTTTTAGGTATCACTGACAATATTGTCATAGGGAAAGAGCCCTTTGTTTCTGGTACCCGAAAGGAGCTTGGATGGTGAGATTTGTTATATATATATATATAATATCATGTGTTTTTTTGTTTTTTCACCTTAAACCACCAAACTATGAAATCAATGTCTCTGAAAAATTGTCTCTCACATTCAGCCTTGTTGTGAATCTCACCTGCCGTGGCTGTTGTTCAGAATTAGGAATCATGTACATATCAACCCCCAAAAAGCTTGATTACAAGAGATCACTCTTCTGCTTTAACGTTGAAAATATTGAAAGGTAAGTAGCCTATTGTGCACAAGATTGTGTGATAATTATCTTTATCTTTTTTGGATTTTTTTTTGGGCAATGCATGTTTACCACCACATCTCATGATTCTCATTGAGGACATGATTGTTTCTCTCTGTAGCTATGTAGTGGGCAGTCCAGGCCAGCAGATGCCAGAATTAGACAGACAAGACAGACCAGTGACCCTGGAGTACCAGAACATTGTGGAGCAGCAAATGACAGAGGTAAAGTAGCTCGCCTAGAGACTGTTTAATTATTGATCTACGAGTATGATGCAAACTGATGTAAATCTTGTCTCTCTCCGTTTAAAAATAAGCTATTTCTTTTGCATTACAAATGTAGAGATTAATGACAATATTGAGTGTGTGAAGAATATGACAGAAATAATAAAAAAATCATAAAACTGGAGGGGAATTAATTGTTTTTAAAAACATTGGATACAATAGAAAGTAAATTTTTATTTATTTATTTATTTTTTGATAAAAGAAATTCAAACAAATGTACCTCTAATAATAATGTGCTTCAGTATGGGTGGGGTACAAAGAAGAGATATAAAGGTGTAGAAAAAGAATATCTGTGCTTTTTTGCTGTTTTAAAACGCACGAGTAAACAGCAGATGGCGCTCTTGTGGTGCTGCCAGAGCTCTTTGTTTGGTCACTGAGTCCAGCAAACAATAGAAATTAGGAGCTGTAGGAGAATTTGATCTAGAACTAGAAGGGAGTGCCGACAGTCTGTTTGAGATATTTAAATTTTTTTAATTAAAAATTCTGTGTGTTTGTCAAATAAATCAGATAAAAACTTCTGATAAGATTCCTGTGGGTGATAATGGAATGTCTTTAGCATTGTGTGAATATTTTTTAGTAATTCTTTGTCTTCTGGCAATTATGTGTTTTATTATTGATTTTATTTTATTTAAAAAAAAAATAAATAAATTTTACAGTCATGTCATCTGCTTGCTCTCTGACCTCCTATTCTCTAATGTACCTTGCAGATAAAATCCCTAGCCGTGATAATAGGACAACGCCTACTGGAGATTGAAACTAACCTCCAGTGCGGTTCTGGAAAATGATGTGAGATGTTACAAAACAATGTCTGTATTATGTAAAAATCCCACCTTTGTCATGATTTTGTTTGTCCGATTTTGGACTCTTTAGTGTAAGATATTTTGTCTGACAGTTATGTATTTATATGCATTTACTATACAGTTGTATGCAAGTGACACACATCTGTAATGTCCTACCTTCGAAACATATTCTAATAGATGTCCTTGGATATAGGTGCATACATATATTAGATATAACAAAAATTGTATTGTTCTTTAAAAGTCGCTGTGCTGTATGTTAGGAAAAAAAGCTCTCTCTGTTTGTTCTCATCTTATATTTTGTCATAAGTAATCCTTGTGTTGTTGTCATGTGATGCACAGGGTGAGACTGCACAATAAATATAATATTAAAGCATCACACATGTTGTTGTTTTCCTCCTCTACTTGATTGTTTTTGATATTTCATCTTTTGCATCAAAACATCCCTGCCCCAACCCTCTGGATGACTGGTTCAATAACAAGTAGATAGTGCATGTGGATAGAGGGGGGCAGGGTGGCTCAAGCCATTTTTTTGTTTACAGTTCCTGTCTAATGTGCCTAGCAACACTCTCCACCAAGAGGCGGGAAAAAGACTCGTTGAGACCCCTGAAGGCGCGCGCCCCCAACCCCGAATGCTGGGGTAGCATAACAACAGCGCTGAGAAAGAAGCCGCGTGCCTCGGACCAACCAGAGAGCTGTATCTAAGGGGTATGCTGCTATGGAAACAAAGCGCACATGCTGTAGCTAGAGCCTGTTGCCATCGCATCCGTAGTTTCCTTATTTGCCGGACAGCCAACCAGATTAAGAGGCGGTCTGTCAGCCTGATGACGTTGCTCGACAGTCGTGCGCGGGGCGTGGTCTCCACCTCTCGCGCCTGCAGAGATTTTTTCATTCTTGTGTCTTTGAACTCCTCCTTCGTTCTGTCTGTAAACCCTGTAGGGTTAAAAATAGGATCAAGAGGTAAAACACGCTTATAGCACATTGTATTGTTGCATCATGTTTACTGTTTGTGTCCAGTAGAGGGAAACATCACTCTACATGTGGCAAAACATATCCTTTCTAGCATGTAAATGTTAAGAGTCCCCAAACGGCCGTTTATTAAAGGATTAGTCCACTTTTAAATAAACTTTTCCTGATAATTTACTCACCCCCATGTCATCCAAGATGTTCATGTCTTTCTTTAGTCAGTCGAAAAGAAATTAAGGTTTTTGAGGAACGGCTATACCAACAAGTGAAGGTCCAAACTGCAGTTTCAGTACAGCTTCAAGGGCTCTAAACGATACCAGACGAGGAATAAGGGTCTTATCTAGCGAAACGAACGGTCATTTTCGAAAAAAATACAACCGTTTATGCTTTATAAACAAAATATCGCCTTGAACGTACTTTCCGTTTCCGCATTCTTCAAAACGCTTGCGCTGAATGTTCTACGCCTTCCCTATTCAACTTACGGAACGAACGCGGCGCCAGTTTCGTTTTTTTCTCCGTAAGTTGAATAGGAAAGGCGTAGAACATTCAGCGTAAGCGTTTTGAAGAATGCGGAAACGGAAAGTACGTGCAAGGCGATATTTTGTTAGATAAGACCCTTATTCCTCGTCTGGTATCGTTTAAAGCCCTTTGAAGCTGCACTGAAACTGCAATTTGGACCTTCAACCTGTTGGTAGCCGTTGAAATCCACTATATGGAGAAAAATCCTGGAATGTTTTCGTCAAAAACCTTAATTCTTTTCGACTGACGAAAGAAAGGCATGAACATCTTGGATGACATGGGGGTGAGTAAATTATCAGGAAAAGTTTATTTAAAAGTGGAATAATCCTTTAACGTTCTGTTTATTAGAAGCCTGCGCTTTATGTCTTCTGTCACTTTAGATGCCCGAGCTCTGTAACTCTTTTCCCGACAGTATTTTTATTTATTTATTTTTAATTGCCAACCAACGCCAGCATTTTTGATAATTTTCACAGAATTTTCATGGCCCTCAGAATATTTTGTTGCATGAATATCTATACATGAAATATAAAAGAAATAACAACTTCTGCTTTATCGTCCTTGTGTGAACGTGCCTTAGCTCAGTATGTGTTCAACAGACGCTCTTAAGATTAAAGATACCCAAAATATATCATCGTTTTCTTCAGTGCCTCATCGTTACGACAGGCGGCGAAAGGTGAGTCACAATCGTGTTCTTAAATGAGGAGGCATACAATGTTTTTTTTTTTTTTTTTGTTATAAATCAAATGTAAATTAATTTTCTTGTAATGTTTTTGTTCTTGCACAATGTAATTAATGTTCTATTTATTAAAACCAAGTCAATGTTGTTTTAAGCATTTTTACATTTATTCCAAAATAATAACTAGTAAAAATGTAACCCTCTGGTATGCAATATATCAATGAGGATTTTTTTTTGTGGTGTTTCTCCTACTTAAAAAGGTATAACAATATAACATTTTAATTAATTTGTAATTAATTTATATTTTAAAAGTTCATTTAAAAGTCTCACTTTATTAAAAAACACTGCCTGGAGGCAACACCATACCACATTTTATTTGAGTATTGATTTTCGGCTGTTCTTTTTAATAGTAAACTTATTTTGGATCATCAGTCATGCTCGGTAAACACTGTCACAGACACGAAGATGTATCTTTTCACAAGTTCGTTTCCTCATAAAATATTTAAACTAATAAGGTTAAGCATATTTGGCTTGCTGTCCGCTGTGGAGGGGCTCGAGGAAGCAGCTTAAACTCGAGCTTGGATATACCCCCCAGGGACTACTAGTGCCTGGAAGAGGAGTACGATGGATGAGATGCCTAAATTATGTGGTGGAGCTGGGGAGGTGGAGGGATATCGAAACAACTGATGCCAGAGCAGGGTGAGTAGCTGCTTATATGCTCTGGTCGTAATTGAAAGATTAGGGTTCCTTCCTCTTGAAATTATGTTTGAATTTCACTAATTTCACTAAGCTGATTGCTCACTAAAACCCCGGCAGTCATCATGATTTCAGGTCTTTTCAAGTTTGATTTTGACGTGATATCTAAGTGGGTGAGCTGTTTACTTTTTCATTTAGTCTTCCCATTAATGCCACCATTTTGTTCATTCAAACTGACACATGGAACGCGCACTTAACGAGGCAGGATTCATCGCACAAACCAATCATATCCAATCATAAGCGATCATATCCAATCACTCACCTCCTCAGAGGAAATGCCCGACTTGAAGCAGCTGCGCAGACCGATCGGTGTATGACATCAAAATACAGCGAGAAAGCAGACGGCTCAGTATGCTTTCGAATCGATCTTGCTGTACTTTATCATACACCGATCGGTCTGCGCAACTGTTTCAATTAGAACACACCTTATTTCTATGTGTTCCGAATCATTGATTCCTTCACTTAACCCATTCGTTGAACAACTCCTCGCTGTTCACGATTAGACATGTCTTACTGTCCTTTATTAAAATATGTGTGCCAACAAATCTCATAAAACAAACTCCAAAAAGAAATGCCTCACTTGTTCACGAATGAAATGTCTAAGTGCCACATTAAATCTCATAGCAAAGACTCGTTCAGTAGGTCAAAACAATGAAATTCTTCTTCACAACATGCTCTCTGAAGCTGTTTACTCGTATAATGAATTTTAGAAGGAAAGCAGTTGAAGGAAAGCCTCAAAATGACATTAATAAACGAAAAATATACAAACCAGAATGTATTTGATTAGCTTAGTTCAAAATTCAAAAACCGATTTGTTCACAAACAAAACACGATCTACTGGACTGTACAAATGCTGTTGTCTCTGTTCTGCTGTACTGAATTTTTAATTCATATATTTTTCACCCATAGCCCAATTTTTTTCACCTGCTCTGCCAGCCGCTGTCATTTTGATTAATGGATGCTGGCTGCAATCTCAGAGTGCATCTCACTTGAACTGGAGTGCTGATGCACTGCACTTTCAGTATGATCTTAGCCACCCCATCCACCTTCATCTCAGTGTCCAGACATAAACACGCACACACACGCACACTTTGTCCTGGAGGACTGGTGGGGTAGTAATCAATAATGTAGACAGTCTGATTAAGCGAAGGTTACTTCTTTGCAAATAACCCCATGGAGCAATTGACACAAGGGGTGTAGAGACAAACCCTCCAATAGCAGTGAAGCTCAAAACAGGATTTTCCAGTCCATTCTTGCTAATATGCAAATTGCCTGCTGTATGGAACAGCTGCCTTTTCATTTGTATGTATTCGCCTCAACATTTCCTTGTAGTTATGATGAAAAGAACTGACATTTTCAGAATTCCTGAGGTTACACAACAGAATGTGTTCATCAGAAGTGCTGTATGCAAATTTTTTATAGGCCAAATGTTAGAGGTGCATGCAAATCTCTGCACGTAGCCTACAATGTTCTGTCAAACTATTTACCACCATTAATGAACCCCACAAAGAATATTATATTGTTTTTTTAAGCGGTACTTGGAGATGCATGCAATTCTTGGCATGTAACGTTATGCATAACTCGACAACACCTGTAGAAGATTGTAACGTAAGTCAACCATTGTAATTACATAGATTTCAAATTGTTTGTAAATTCTTGTTGTCTCAATAATAAACTGCCATTTCAGAGTTGGATCTGTTTGTGTTTCATTTACATATTAATATAACATCATGTAAAACATTAGCTAACAACAGTTCACAACAACAGTTTTAAAATTAGAAATAATTTGGTGATGTTTTTCTTCTAAACCAAGTTCCAAGATCATTTTTTCTAATAGTTGCTGATTAAACAGCAAGTAGATTGTTCTCTCTTGTATCCTGAAAAACTTGTAACAAATAGCTCCTGCCTCCCCTATTTATACTGGGTCTGTGAGGATGGTAGATTAATTGTCTGTTTTTTAGACACAGAGAAAATGTTCCTCAGCTGGAAAAAAAAAAACCCTTTTGAAAACAGGATTAGTCTCAATCAGGGTCTAAGCCTGAACAGATTGAGAGATTGAGAGGTCTTAGCGCAGCAACAGGGCCTTTATTTGACTTTGAATCTAATGATGGACTTAGCCATGTAACAAACAGTAAATAGGGATTTGCATGCCCTGGACGCAGAGTTTTAAATTTTGACGATGGTCACCCTATTAACATGCCTCGGTAGTTTAATGTTGATGACACTAAAGGATATCAAGGATTTATTCATCCTTCCTTTTACTCAGCCTATGACATCAGGTTAACTCGACATTTGTGGAGCCTTTCTATTCCTGTGTTAAACTCGGACAGCTGCAAAAGACAGCAACACCCCCAAACACAAACATCATGGTCTTAATGGAAGACTCATTTCCGTTTTGCTGATATGGAGTGCTTCCTGACTGGTGTTCCAATTTACACTTATATCACTGAATCAGTTAATCAGCACTTACTAGTAGGTAAAATGTTTACAATCAATTAAATGTATAAGGTGATTATCATAAACATTAATTCCCACTCCTTTTCATTTTGAAGAATACTAAATCTGTTTTTGGGCAAGTGAGATGAGTAAATGCCTGCTCTCATTTAGTCTCGAACTACAATAAGCATAATGTTTACACAGCGCACACAATGCCTTGAGACTTACTTAGAATTTCTCTCAACATGGGGACAGGAAAGGTGTCAATAAATAGAAAAATAAAGTAACTTGAGTTACTTATTTGAAAAAGTAACTCAGATATTTTGTTGTAACTTTTAAAAGTAATGCGTTACTTTACTAGGTACTTGGAAAAGTAATCTGATTACGTAACTGCCGTTACTTGTAATGTGTTACCAACCAGCGTTGGATGTTCTTAAGTCATTTACAGAGCTAAAACATTTAGGTAAAAGTGGATGAGTCAGACGTTTGGTTTAAATGTTGTTCTACATTGCTATATCTCAGCCAATATAATCTCAGCTCATGTTGTTGTTGTGCAATTAGATGTTTTTTTTAATTTCTTTTTTTATCATAGCTTGTTTTCACCACTTTTCGCCAAATGCTTTTGAGTGTTGTCCTTTGTAAACAAAGAGTTTTGCTTTAATGTACTTTGCAAGCGTCTTTTGTCCTTCAGCTTTTATCAGCTTAGATGCACAGACTTATCTGGGCTAGAGTGTATGTGTCTGTGGGTCACCCACCCCCCACCCTCCCCTCCTGTACGG
Organism: Megalobrama amblycephala; assembly: GCF_018812025.1. Classification (NCBI taxonomy): domain Eukaryota; kingdom Metazoa; phylum Chordata; class Actinopteri; order Cypriniformes; family Xenocyprididae; genus Megalobrama; species Megalobrama amblycephala. Next base: position 52,735,055 of record NC_063045.1, read on the forward strand.
GGGCACAAGAGGGTGTATAATGAGTGTTTGTGCATGTGAGGGTACAACTGACTGGATTATCTGACACAGGGTCTTTCAGCTGTCACTCATTTAATGGTCATTGCTGGGTTCTCGTGGGAAAAGAGTTACACCAGATCACCTGTTTCTCTGTAAATGACTGTAAAATTTAATTTCTGTGACAAACTCTTTTAATTACCTTCGAAAATGATAGTTTTATTTAGAGCCATTTCATGTATATGAACAAAGAAAATATACACAACTCAGAAATGTAGGTATTGTGCATTTATTTGTGTCAAAAAAGTAATACATGCTGCATTAAAATAGAAAATTCAGAACACAAATAATAATCTTTATATATAAATCTTTTTTACAGTGTTAAAAATCTCCTTTAACTTGGCAAAAAAAGCAAATCAATACAAAACTTACAAAAGACCTTCAAATTTATCTTCACCGTAACAAAAGTACAAAGACTTGTCACCAAAAATCTGACATCACATTTTTTTTTTTTTAACTCCTGGTGTGCATGCAATAGTGTAGTTGAGATCAGAAAAAAAGTTTTTCACAGCTCATAGTCTTCTGTGCACGTGAAGACTGTGAAAGAGGTCTGCTTTGTAAATCTAATGTGAAACGACAGCATGAATCGCCTTTAAACACATGGAATGAAAGACACTTGTGTTCTATGTACAGGTGGTTTTAAATCTCTTCCGTTCGATGGAGAGAAAACACCACCCTGGTTATAACCAGGTCAGGCATCAAATATATATACACACTATTGCACAATCTATTATTTCACTCAACATGATGCTCTGCAGGTAAAATGATTCTTATACACCAAGAGTTCAAATGATACTGAAAATCTTCCATTACAGCCCAAAGGCTGAATGCAAGATATTTAAGGCTATACAAAATGCCAGCAATCCCCTTCAGGGGAAAAATGATATACAGTCTTCTAATGATATACTGACGTTTCACTACAGGTTTAAAAGTGAGGCTATTAAAAAAGTTAAGCACGACCTGAGTGTAATTACAATTTGAGGTTAAATAAAGTAAGAGCTTAAAAATCACTAATATTGTTTGCTCAAATTAGCACGCTATCAAAAAAACCCCTCCAGCTGTTCATTAACAGTCTTTGCTGTATTACTATACATGAAGATATTAATACACATCATTGTGGGCAGTGACAGCTTTGTTTCACAGAAGAATTGTGCGTTAAAGGTTGTGGCTCAGCTGCTACATGGCACTTGGACTAGAAGCGTGTTGAACGTGCTGCTGCATGTGAACTTGGCTTTCAGTGTCTACTGTCCTGGGGCTATGTTACCTCAAGATCTAATTGTGTTCTAAATGTTCTCCGCAAGCCTTCACTATAGCTATGTGTAAGACATGCCAAATATCTCCCCGTGGGGTTCGCAATATATCTGTTTTATGTGTTGGAAGCCCAACTGCAAGCATTGTTGATGAGTTAACACGGTACTGCATACATCTGATTTTAAATAATCTAAGAGTTCTTATCCTTAGCACAGGGTTTTGAGAGCCCCTGAGGTGCAGATCAGAGTTTGCATATGGTAGGGAGTTGGAGACTCCACTTCCACCGCAGGCTCCGGCCTGAACGGGGGCAGCTGGAAGCTGAAGGGTGGCACCTTTCTCTTTAAAATCTGCCCGATACCCATGGAAGGGAACTTGCTCCGGTGCTGAGGGCTGTCGGGTTCTTCGCTGCCCACGCTGCCGGGTGGGCTACCGCTTGAATCTGAGGAGCTAGGCCAGTCTGAAGCGGGAGGACTTTTCTTGGGCTCAGGTTTGACGATGATAACAGGTGGGCTGGGGATCGTGGCCTTCTTCAAGTACGAGCTATCGGGCTGAAAAGCAGATACGTGTCGAGGCGGAGAAAGTGCTCCGTTGGTCAGTTTGTACCATGGTGATGGAGGAGCTTCTTTGCTCGGTTCCTTGCTTGCGGAAGCCCAGGAATGAGCACCGAGGGAGGAAGGTGGGCGAGCGGGGATGTTGACAGCTTTTGGGGGTTCTTTGGAGCTGTCTTTTTGGGACGGCTGGGTCTCAGGTGTAGGATGGGCTGGCTGCGGGTTGTTGGGGAACAGGGGGTGGATCTCCAGGTACTCCAGAGAGGAGGAGGTGATGCAACCACCACGTCCTGAGTAAACATCTTTAAAACCTCCAGTGACAGCTTTCAGAAGACCTGAAATTGATAGGAAAAAGAGTTTGATTCAGAGCAGATCCAACTCATGTCTGTATTTGTACAAGCAAACATCTTTATAGTGCTGTCATGGAGAAAGTCTGGTGGCCTAGAGAAGGTCTTTTGCAATTTGGTGCTGGACATTTACATTTTAAACTGCTTTAAGTAAAGATGTTGTTAACGGTTTTTGTCCATACGATGAAAGTCAGGCAAAATAGCAATTAACCCAACTGATTTTTACTGTATGGACAAACAAACAAACAAACAAGTGTTTTCTGAAATATCGTTTGGGTTCCACAGAAGAAAGTAAGTCATACAGGTTTGGAGTGACATGAAGGCGAGTACATTTTCACCTTTGGCTGAACTAACGCCCTAAGAGAAAATTTCAACCAGCTGTACAATGTTCAACGTGTTATACAGAGTTTGTAGTGTTGAAGAATCGTTACGGCTTGAAATACTTCAATTTAGTCACATGACTTGGCACACAAGCAAGAGAGAGTAAGTGAAACATACATACTAGTCAACTTTGATCTTTCTAAGTGATAACCTGAATAGCCCTGAAGAGTTGACATTTGTTTGATTTACTGTCAACCTATTTGCCAATTAAAAATTTTTGAATTATCCCTCAGGTAGCAGAGCTTATTTCAAAGCTGCCTTCAACAATGATCTATATTAAAAAACGGTTTAATTTGTACCATTGTATATGTGCCACTTGTTCTCATTCTGTCAATTACTGTCACGTACATCTGAGTCACGCATCAATTGTGCGGCAGATCACGTCTTAGACGCAAGGTTGGTCCATACATGTATATGTTTAACCCTAAAAAGGGTAAGACCATAAAGAGACATCAGAAAATTAATTCATTGCTATTTTCTTAGGACACAAATAATACAATTCCAATATTTTTTCTTAAAAAACATGACTTTCATTTTTGATTTTAATGTTTGTATCACCCACGTCACGTTGCCCGTTTGGGCAAGCATTTGAAAACAGAATACTTGTTTGGCAATGCGTGTTACAACATTTTAGACACATTTTTGAAAACATTTATTCTCTCATAACTTAAACTAAACATTCTTTGTAAAATTCTATTGAACAATAAGTATAATGCCTATTTATGAATATATTGTATAATGCTGTATAATATTTAATATGCAAATTTCTAGGGCCTATAAATTATCATGTCAAATATGACACAGACTTTTGGGGAACATTTATTTGTCCATTTAAAAACAGCCCATGCTGTTTTTAAATGCTGCCCGTAAGCTAAACAAAAACATTTATGAACAAAGTCAATATATCTAAATATTCACAACAAACACCCTTTCAACATGAAACCAAGAAATGAGACCCAAACCCTCCCCACAGCCTCTAAAATGTTTGTATTACCCACGTCACGTGGCCCTGTTTAGGGTTAACTGTGTATATTATAATTTTGGCGCTTACCAGTTCTGTGTTTCTTCTCCTTGGTGGGTCCTTTGCTCACAGCGAGATAGACGGGTGTCTGCTTGGGTGGAATCGTGACCTTCTCAATGTGCTTCCTCCACTGGGTCTGAAACAGCTCGCTCTTTTTCTCTTTCTCCATGTTGTACTGTTTCTCCTGTGAGAAAGAGAGTATATTAAAACACATCTGACACGGTTCTATGTAGGGTAATCATGTAGGTGCCGTTGGTTCCTCAAACTTACCCTGTACTCTTTTGAGAGTCTCTTCATTTTGTTATTGAGGAGGAAGTACACAGTCAGCGTGTGGCAAGCTTTGTTAGTGAGCACCGCACTCAGCACCTCACTGTGTTTGTAGCCCATTTTCTCTGTCATGTGGAGCAGAACCGTATGGTTGATCTCCTCAATGTGGATTCTGAGAGTTAAAACAAGATGTTTTAGGTCATAAAATGTCATGAAAGGTGATCTTAAACCAATTTGGCTTCAAAGAATATTAGATAACTAACCTATTTAAGTAAGGAACTCCAGTGTGAGGGTTGCCCAACTGCAGCCACGAGTCAGCCATCACTTGGTGGATGTTGGGCCTCTTCTCGGGGTCAGGCTCTAGAAGTCTCTTCAGCAGACTGACGGCAGCTGTGAACACAGACAGGAAGCAATGAGAATTTTGCGCTATTTTACTTCAAGTAAAATTTTAAGCACGTCCTTGGTCAGTCTCTAGGTTTAACTGATTTATTAGGACAAACAGATCGTTATTTATTAGGACACGCATAATGTTCTAATCACGATGATTGAGCCTTTCTCCTACATCTTGCATAAGCCAAGGGACGAGCGCACAGCCGTGTGTCCTTGAGATGCTATACTAGACCATGTTATATAATGAGGTTAATCTCATTTCAGCACTGTATCATCTTGTAGTAATATATCCTGTCACAGATTTAGTAATGAATGAATCACCTGTTATTGAGAATGCTCACGTAAGTGTAACGCCATGGAAAATCTCATCGAATGTGATTAACCGTAATGTTGACAGTTACCGTCTCCTCAAGAGAATTTATTTGGAATTATGCTTGCATCATTTTGGTTAGTGAAATACAAACGGTGAATGACTGCTAATATACATACTATGGAAAGTCCTTAGGTCTTTGGAAGACTTACAGATTGTGAATCAGAATAAAGCAGATCCTATAATTTCTTCTTGAGACAAAACCTGGTTTTTCCTGTGGTTAAAAAAATAAGCTGCTGCTTGTCTGACACGTTTGCAGTAAACATAGTGATTATGAGCTGACAGCTTTGCACTGATAATTTGAAGTATGTGTTCTTTTGAGTATGTTTTTATTGCAAATAAAAACCGGAAAGTTAAAGGAGAATTAAACAATGGTTACAAGTAAATGTGCAACCACTGTTGTAAACATCATTATGACTAATAAGGATCTAATTAATGACCTATATAATGATTTCATTAAAAAAAAAAAAAAAACATTCTGATGCAATTGGTTTGGAATGTTTTTCTGTGGCATACAGGTTTACAATTAAGAAAACTGGCCCTGCGTCTCATTCAGCTCCCTAGATTCCTAGGTTGTGTATCAGTATACCATGTAAATGAATGTGGCCGACTCCCTGATCAGTGCCCTGACTACTGAACTAGGGAGCTGACTGAGACGCACGCTGGGTGTTTCATGAAGACTCTCTGCTTTATTAGATTTGACTTTCATCTCCTGAGATATTTAAAACACCAGTGGGCACCAGATCATCCCTATTGTTTTCAATTAAGCATTCAAAAGCATCATACTGGACTAAAAAAAGGTGCAGTCTCACAAAGACTGCATTCATGCTCAACTTTTGAAGCATGATACCCATTAGAACGTAATTGGTGGGAGTATACAAGCTAATTTTCAGCATGTAATAGTTGCTTGTTCCTGTTTGGATGTGATCTTTGTGGTCATAAAGATCTTTTGAAAATCTCAGAGAAGCAGTTCTATCAATACCTGAAGAGATAGATGGAGGAAGGGGGTTCATATCCTTGTCCACCATCCTCTGATGTAGAGCTTTCAGGCTAAATGGCTCCACAGTGAATGGTAGGGTACCAGTCAGCATGGCGTACATGTTCACCCCTCTACAAATGAAATCATACATAAGGTCAAATCCAGAAAAAATGTACTCGATGCAATCTTAGAACATGGTGCTTCACATTTTGCGAACTCACATTGACCAGACATCCACTTTGGGCCCATATTTCCTCCTTGAGAGAAGCTCAGGGGCAGCGTATGCTGGGCTGCCACACTGTGTGCTGAAGGGATCAGAGTATCCCAGAATTCCTGCACAGTTACTGAGGCCAAAATCTGTATGGGGAAACAGAGAGAGGGTCGTGTATAAGATAATGGTTATGTGTAGAGGGACTGACTCTAAATAGCTTTCTACTAGCAGGGGCAAAAGGGTATATGGCTTCCCAACACTAACCCAGTCTGTCACACACAACTGCTAAATAAAAGCAATGCGTTTGCCAGCCGTCTCACAGAGAGGTGAGAGGTCATTCAGTTTTAATGAGATACTGATTACTCAGTAATCAGTCTTCACCACATGCTGAAGATGAACACTTTCACGTTACTTCGATTTTAGGTCATTAGGACTTAGAGTGACTTTATGACATTCTTTGAGTAGGCCTATCAGACAATGCTTACCGATCAGCTTTATGTTGTCCTGTTCATCAAGGAGGAGGTTTTCAATCTTCAAGTCTCTGTTGAAAATAAAATTTCATTTATCAAACCAACCATCGGAACTATAAACAAACTAAGCCACAATAGTCTTTGAATAGATTTTACTGCTCATTGTGCTCTAAAATAGACATTATCTAGCATCTACACATGATTTCTTAGCTTTCAGAATTAGTTCACTAATGTTTAATCCTTTAGAATGTCTCATTTAAACTTTCCTTATTTTTGTTTCTCACCTGTGAACAACTCCTGCCCTGTGCAGGTGCTCCACCGCCATGACCAGCTGGCGTACGTACTTCTGGGCTTCTCTTTCATCCAGTCTTTTCTTCTCATAAATGTAGTTCATGAGGTTTCCTCCTGGGCAGAGCTCCATGACGAGGTAGTAGCTGTTCTCCGTCTCCAGGATGTCCAGCAGTTGGGTGATGTTTGGGTGTCGGATCATCTGCTGAATCTGTCCTTCACGCCGCAAGTTCTTTGTGACATAGGAATCCTTTTTGGCCTTTTTCTTGTCAATCACTTTCACCGCCACCTGTGAGGGGAAATAAAATGGAAATTTTGTCAAGACTGTTTAGTGGTCTGGTCTCCTTATGTACGGAATTATTCTAACAGCCCTGAACAGGTGAGGCGAGCCAGACTAAGCCAGACGTGACTCTTATTTCACATTTGCCTGTCCCGTCACGTCTCCAGGGTTGAATGTTCGACCCTGAGTCCCTGTGGAGGACTCAGGGGAGGAATAAGGACAAATGACCGATTTGTAGCTGTTCAAGCACCTTCAGTTGAATGAAGAATGTCCAAATGGCCTGTTAATGCCACCCATTTGTCACCAGCATGCCGTAAACCACTAATGCTCCATAAACATTGGGTTGAAAAAAGCCCTCAAAAACAGGTTCATGGACATTCAAGGTAACACAGCAAGCATAGCTCATTTGTTAATGGTTTGCTGTAATTTTTCAATGAAGGCAGGAGGGGAGGGTCTTTGTTCTTTATCAAACAAGATTTCTTTGTCCTGGGTTTAAAGTCCCTCTGTATGTTGTAACAATAGCCTTGTGCTATTGGTTCCGCCCTTGATCAAAGAGCCCTGAGCATGACCCGAGGAGGGTTCAAGGGGTGACTTGCTGTGCTACCACAAATCATTAGGTACAAAAAGAGACTGTTGAGCAAACCGTTCAAACGTGGCCATTTGAGCAGATAATTGGATAAATTTCTCCAACTGAGGAGCATGTTAAAGGAGGTACCGAGGAAAAGGGGATAGAATCCCCTCCCTAAACAATCCCCTTAAAAGCTAATCTGACATTACTGAATCTTAACCGCCGTGTTTTGCCAGCATTGTTGATGAGGCAGATTGGTGGTCGATGGTTAAAGGGGGGAGGCAGGGGGACCCCCAGAGCCTCAGACTAACGTGTTGTTTTTCTCTCCGGCAGACAAAGGCGGCGAGGGTGAAAGTGGGTTAGATATGCTCAAAACAGACATGGGGGAAGCATGTGCTATCGCCCACCGACCATGAGCCCCGCCCCACACTGTCTGTTTTTCTAGGTGATGTCAGAGAACGAGAGCGAGGCAGGAGACAAGAGGAGCACGAGGCAGCCTTGCTTCTCTTTGTGATTGCTAGCGTTTGCATCATCGCCCGGGACAGACCTCTTCTTCTTCCCACAGCAACAGCGAAAAGGGGCAAGAGGACTGAACAAATCTCTAATATGCTAAGAAGGTATTTCAGGTCATTCACTGGAAGAGCAAACAACTTTTTTTTTTTCCTAAGTATGCAGATAGAAGCAATACAATAGAACATTATACAAAGGAAGACAGCAGCCAGTTCAAAAGAAAAACACACCTTGCTCAGGGAGTGATTTTCACAAGAAAACAAAACAAAACAATGATTTACAAATATATAGGCCTATTGTCATAACCTCACCCTAGAAAGTATACATTTTATTTCTCCATTCATTCTGAAGGGATGCACACTTTCTCTGGGGTAATCTGAGATTAATAAAGACACCTGAATGCAAACAGGCACTGACAGGATTGCCTCTGTTACCTAATTTAATCTGTGTGATGGGGAACATGAGACCAGTGAGAAACATCTCAACTCAACCTGATGATCATCAGATGATGCTTCTGGCATTCTTCCCTAAAGAGCCGACACAAACTGATTTCTGGGTACTTTTAAAAAAATTCATATTAACATCAACAAAACTTATTTTAGAATAAATCACTAAATAACAAATACAACTGAGCATTCAAGTCGTGGTCCATAGACTATCGTTGACACTGAGGGGGTTTGACCAAAACAATTCAGATAGATGTTAGTCTAACCTAACCCTAACTTTAAATTTTCATATTCAGACAAACAGATAAACTAAATGTAGTGAATAACAAAGGCAACAGCATTCTAGTCACGTCTTGGCTGGATTCTCAACAGTTTTTCAGCAGCAAGTTTCATATTCAGACAATGATATGAACATTTAGATTTAGATAAATACAACAGCATTTAAGACATGGTTTCTGACCAATTTATATACAGACTGGATGTTTTGTTATTTTTGTTCTTAGAGAATGACATGAACAAATAAATGAATTGTACAAAAATATGCTTATAAACTGGAAACACTATTATTACGCCATTCTTACAGTGTCATTCAGATGTAAGTGAGCTAACAATGCTTCAAAGAGAATCTTCTCACCTTCTCGCCGGTGATCGCATGAAGCCCCTCTCGCACTTTGGCGAACGACCCCTCTCCCAGCTTCCTCCCGATCAGATAATTCCCAACTCTTTTCGTGTGGTAAAAGTTTCTGAGGATGTCATTTAGAGGACCGTTGTGTAGAGATGAAGGGTGGGTGTTTTCTGTGGCTACAGGAGCCGGAGCTTTCATCCCAAATATCCTCCCGCTGTCCGTACCCATGTCTGTTCCAGCATCTGGCATCCCTGCGTCTGCTGAAGGAAACCTGTTGTCCTCTGAATCTACTGCTTACTTAGAAGAGCTCTGTGAGAATGGAACATCTGAATCCCTGTTCCTAATACTGAACGCTTAGCGGAACCTGACACACGCGCCACCTGTTCGGTTCAGCTGTCAGTCAAACTAAAAAACTGTAAGATTGTAATAGTTTTATGTAACTCGTCATGCAATAATGAATAAAGCCACTCGGTCCAAATCTAAATCAAATGATCAAAATGTCTTATTAACATAGGGACGGTTCCGTCTGATAAAGCTAAAGCATCCAGCACCCCTCTGTGTCTGAGTGAGAAATAAGTGAGTGTCTGGCTGCCGAGTCTCACATTTGTTATTTGAAGTTAGTTTCCCGGCACGGGGTGGGGGCGTTTCTTATTTGCTAGAAAATCCCTTCTCAGTCACCGGGTTAAAATCTAATCCAATCAGCGGCCGCGTCTGGATCAGAGGCTCCGCCCTCTCCTGAGTTGTAAAATTAACCCCGCCTCTCACCCATGCTTACCTAGACAACAAAGAGCATGTTGCTGATGGGTCAGATTCGCCGTGATTCTTGATTTCTATCAGCTTTCCCCGGTGATGGTTTACGTAGATCGCTTTTGGCTGACCTATTGGTCGCGACTAAATTATCTATTGATTATTCATTCAAATGAGACGGACATGCTAATGCACACAAACACGTTTTAAGCAATGATGTCATGCATATGTATATAGAGCATTGATTTTATTTTCTTTAACTAGTTTGCCAATGCAATTTGGGGATTCATCATATAAACATTTTACTTTACATTAGCATTTTACATTTACATTACATTCCCCTTAATTTTTTGTATTTATTTTCTACCTCTCCCCATTTTCTATTTAAATACTTCAAGCATTTTATATGGGATATTGTAAATGCGGACGGTCATATATGCTCTATATACGAGGAACAAATATGACAAGCTTATCTCAGATTGTGTAGCCTAATTTCATTTGTTGCCATTTAAATATTATCATTGAAATAAAAATACTGTATATCGTACAAAATAATAATGGAAATACCACCAATGTCGTTTTAAATAATGGCAATTTCAAATAATCTTGTGGTGTTTTTGTATATGAATGGCTTGGTTTTCGTTCTTTCTATCCTGACATGATTAATAGACATTCACAACAATGGAAGACTGGCTTTTTAATAAGACACAATATTGCGTCACCAAAGAGTATAGAACCCCCGGCTAGCCGGCAGCTTGTTTACATTTCCATGCGGTCACGAGACGAGCGATGCACAGAGAAACGACGGTAATTAAGGTCTATTGCGCCCTCTATTGGTCAGATTTCGTAGGACTATTAATCTGCCTGTGGCATTATTTAAAGCTCATGTTCCCCAATAGCAGGTAATGTTACTTGCTCAAAGGCAAAAAAAAAAAAAAAAGAGTGAAAGAGCAGAATCGACTGTTGTCCATCCTTTGTGTTAGCAGCCATTGTGTGCAATCCAACCTTTACATTCTGCATTAGCCATTGCAATGAAATGTCAATAGATTGTAAGATTCTGACCATCTCATTGCCTGGCTTAGTTAAACATTACGTGGGGTCCATTCTTTGTACCTCACTTAATACATCTGAGATGATTTTACAGATGCCAGATCTTCTAATCGTGATAACTGATCTCTGGCTAATTTGGTTCTTCAAACGAGTTTGTGGATTTGATTAAAATATCTGGATTAAGTTATCTGAGATTACTGCGTGTTCATGTGTTCATTGGAAATAGCAGATATCGAGACTCGAAACCATCAGCAATGCAGCGATTTGCTGGCGGCAAGACAGTAACATAATGACATCACATCACATCTACTCTTCTTTTCAAAACAGTTCGAAGACGTCTGGGCATCGAGGTTATGAGTTTGGTGTTGGAATTTGGTCCCATTCTTGCCTGATATAGGTTTCCAGCTGCTGAAGAGTTTGTGGTCGTCTTTTGTTTAATGATGTGCCAAATGTTCTCTCTATAGGTGAAAGATCTGGACTGCAGGCAGGCCAATTCAGCGCACGGACTCTTCTACGAAGAAGCCATGCTATTGTAATAGCTGCAGTATGTGGTTTTGCATTGTCCTGTTGAAATACACAAGGCCTTCCCTGAAATAGACGTTGTCTAGAGGGGAGCATATGTTGCTCTAAAACCTTTATATAACTTTTAGCATTCATAGTGCCTTCCAAAACATGCCGTATGCACTTATGCACCCCCATACCATCAGAGATGCTGGCTTTTGAACTGAATGCTGATAACACACTGGAAGGTCTCCCTCCTCTTTAGCCCGGAGGACACGGTGTCCGTGAACAAGAATATTCAAATTTGGACTTGTCTGACCATAGAACACTTTTCCACTTTGAATCAATCCATTTTAAATGAGCCTTGGCCCACAGAACACAACGGCGGTTCTGGACCATGGTCACATATGGCTTCCTTTTTGCATGATAGAGCTTTAGTTGGCATCTGCAGATGGCACGGTGGATTGTGTTTACCGACAGTGGTTTCTGGAAGTATTCCTGGGCCCATGTAGTAATGTCATTGACACAATCATGCCGATGAGTGATGCAGTGTCGCCTGAGGGCCTGAAGACCATGGGACCACTTTTAGTTTTCATTTTATTCAAAATTAAAAAACGTCCCAACATTTCATAAATTCGGTTGTATAATAGAAGATGAGTGAAATGTGTACTGTTTGCTACATGATTCACAATTATTTCCATTATTTTATGATTTCTAGTAGGCTATTTGTACAGGCTTTACATTTTTATTTTAAAGTTGTAATTAGCTGTTCATTTAAATGTACCTGTGAAGCAGCTTTGTTATGTGACAGCATTAAATACAGTTTCTTAGGGGTCAAGAACATTATTCTAATGGCACAGCAGACAGCAATTTTTATTTTTATTTTAACTGCATCTCCTGCACTGCATCAAGCCGCTCCACAATAGCTGTCACTGTTAGACTCCAATTAAATTATTAGGTAATTATTAGCTCACAAATAAATTTCTCAATGAGTAAAACTGGCTGTCTGTATGACAGACTAGCCTAAACAACATTATAATATTATTTTAAAATGAATTATTATAAATTATTATTGCCCCTGGTTCTTGTAAGAAAGTAGCAGTGGCTGGGACACACTTTAACAATCCCCTCCGCTTATCTCCGCAATCTAATCTGCAATCTGTTTATATGAAATAGCTGATTATTAAAAGATAATTTGTTGCTATGACAGTAACTCCAGTATAAGCTTCAAAGAACCTAACAATCCTGGATCATGTCAAACCATCAACAAAAATCCATGTACGCAGAACGGGCCCCTGGAGCCAAAGATCAATGCCACATTTCACTCTTAGGCTTTACTGACTATTGTGACCAAAAGGAACAGTACTTTTAATAAATTAATTTACTTAAATTGTTAACCAAATTAAAAAACAAAACAAAAACAATGCCACAAAGGTAGAGGTAATCATAATGCTGCTGCTGACCACCAGAGGGCGCAACTGACCAGCTTTATTGCTGGATCCTAGCGTATTCGAAGTCTCTCTTTCTGGAGCTAACGTGATTACCCACTCGCGAAAGTGTTAGCACGCTAAAGCCACCCAAAGATATGTCTGGATACACTGTCATATATTTCTGCTGCTCTCCTTTGGGGAGTCGGCGATATACACATTCACAGCATAAACAACGCTTTAGCCAAATGAGAGTGTTTCAGTCGAAACTTTTAACACACACACACACACACACACACACGTTCGTTTTTTGTGAATTGTGGGGCCATTCCATAGGCTTAATGTTTTTTATACTGTACAAACTGTATTTTCTATCCACCTACACTACCCCTACCCCTAAACCTAACCATCACAGGAAACTGCACACTTTTACTTTCTCACAAAAACTAATTCTGTATGATTTATAAGCCTTTTGAAAAGTGGGGACATGGGGTAATGTCCTCATAAGTCACCTCTTCTTGTAATACTTATGTCATACACATATGTGTCCTGATATGTCACAAAAACACACACACACACAAACACACACACACACACACACACACACACACACACACACACACACACACACACACACACACACACACACACACACACACCTACCTGTCATATTGTTGCAAATAATGGGTGAAATGCATATGTCATGAAGTGCAACAAATATTTTGTTATTTTGTTGATGCCTACTACAGAAAACTTTCTTTTTCCTCTCAGGGCCTTCTTGCAGTGGTTTCAACACTGGAAGCTAAGAAGCAAGAAAAACCTCTGCATGTTGTATTTCTGCGTACAGTGCACATAATAAATTAAATTTATGTTTGAATTATGTTATAGTATCCAGATAATATCCAGAGAGAATTTTTTTCCCCATTTCCCTAATCTTTGAAATGAACAGCCTACATCTTGAGAAGTGTCCAATGTTTATTCTTAAAGGGATAGTTCACCCAAAAATGAAAATTTGATGTTTATCTGCTTACCCCCAGCGCATCCAAGATGTAGGTGTCTTTGTTTCTTCAGTAGAACACAAATGATGATTTTTAACTCCAACCGTTGCCGTCTGTCAGTGGTATAATGCAAGTCAGCGGGAACTTGGACTATAAGAGTAAATAAAACACGACAGACAAATCCAAATGAAACCCTGCGGCTCTGACAGCGGCAGTGATGTCTCGCGCATATACTTCAATGAGAGCGAGACATCACTGCCGTTGTCGAGTGATGAATGCCGTTGGACATAGTGGTGTATTAGAGGTAAAAAATGATATAAATACTGTTCGGTTTCTCGCACAAACCGATCGTTTCGTGTCTTAAGACATCAATGTGTCGTCACGAGCTGCAGGGTTTAATTTGGATTTGTCTATGCAAGTTTTATTTACTCTTATAGTAGAAGTTCCCATCCACTAGCATTATTTGACTGACAGACGGCAACAGTTGGAGTTAAAAATCATCATTTGTGTTCTACTGAAGAAACAAAGACACCTACATCTTGGATGCGCTGGGGGTAAGCAGATAAACATCAAATTTCCATTTTTGGGTGAACTATCCCTTTAAGATAAACAGCAGTAAGAAAATCTACATTTGTCAAAATAATATTAATAGCATAGCCTAATTTAAGTGTGCAATAAGGTTGAAATGGAAATAACTTTACGCGATAGTTTTTGCTCTCTGTCGACATAATATCAGTAAACCTGAAGTTAGAAGTAAGAAATTTGGCTAATGTGACCAAACCTTAAGTTTTAATTTTCCATCGTCATATAGGTAAAATCGACATTAGGTTGGCATGAATTATTCTCACAATAGTAAAAAATTAATCTCTGTGCACTTTCCAAATATGATAAAAACCAAAACAAAACTGTACCCAGATAGCATGGTGACATTAATACAATGTTGAGTTTTGATCCAAACCATTATTTTGGTTGAGATGGACATTTTCAATGTTTAATGTATGTTGGATTAACATTGAAATTTTGATGAAAGTGATACTATCCTGTGCCTTATATTCTACTCCCAGATTAATCAGGTAATCATTCATATTCCTGAATCTGTATTAAATTTGAGGATTATAACTGATCTCTGTTCCGTTTAGCCTATTTCCACTGAATAAAAAAACAAACAAGAAAAAAAAAAAAAACTACACCATGTGTTTGAGTGACTGATAACAGATTAAGGTCTAGGTGAATGCAGGTTTAAAGAAATTTTCATTAAAAAAACCCCCAAAGCTCTTTTATTATACAAGAAAAACTTGTTACTTGAATGCTATGTAGTTTCATAGAAAATGAACTGAGATTTGGCCATAGTTCAGAAGTGTTTATTCCCTCTTCATGAGGAGTTTAGCTCCAAACACCTACCTGGAAGTTTTCATTGATCGTAATGACCATGATTAGCTGCTTCAGGTGTGTTTAATTAGGGACAGAGATAAACTTGGGTGGAAAGCTTGGACACATTCCTATAGTGTAATTGAAGTGTTCATAAATAGATTAAATATACATAATTTAACAGTATTATAAATATAGTTAGAATATTCTGTGTTTAGCAATTCATAAAAAGTGAATCATATTGTGTTTAGCATATTAACAGTCTTGAATCTTGACTATACAATTGAACTGACTTGCTCTAAAGTAACATCATGCCTTCTTTTTCAGATTTCAGAGAACCCAAAGGAAAAGAGGCAGTAGTCTGATGCAAGCCAGATTGTTAAAACTTGAGCCATTGGACCACTTGTAGTTATGATGACATCAGACTTCTGAAAGTAATGTTATTTTTAAAGGTTGTAATGCTTTTGTCCTTTTTGCCCCACTCTTAAAGAATTTAATTTTCTATCTCTTTTTCATTGATTGTGCTAAACTGTCAAATAAAATAAACTGACTCAACTGCTCTAAAGGTGTCATTTGTTTTAAAAGGTTTTCCCAAAACTTTGAAATGGTCAGAAATTTGTTGATGTGCCATTGAAGTGTAGCTGAAATAATAATGTTGTTCAGAACATTATTACATTATTTCAGTTAAATCAACATCACATTAACACTGATCAAACAATATTACTCATACTATCTTGAATACCGCTTCGAGCGTATCCCATCATGCGTGATTTTCCAGAACTCACATGCCCCGAAATTGCGAGACGTCAAAGAAAACATTCCACTGTAATTTAAATTAATTATATATTACATATAATTTGGTAGTAAAACATAAAGTGTTGCACATTTTTATTGATGCAAAGATAAGTAGGCTATGTGTATTTTGTACATCATTTGAAACTGATTTTTATCACTTAAAGAAGCACCACAATTTTAAAATTGTGTCTTCTGTTAGTTACATAGCGACCACTGAACAGACATTTAAAAGTGTATTTTAAAATGCAAAGTATTGAAAATAATAATAAAAAAAATAAAAAAAGCTCTGTAAACGCTTGCATTTTTTGCAAAACTATAAGTGTGTCCCATCGGGTAATCAAAAGTTCTACACACACTTGCAGTCTTCACGCCTACTTGAACACTTGATCCAAATACAGGAAATACATCATGTAAGTAGACAAGTGGTCAAGTGCAAAGACCGCAAGTGTGGGTGTTTCAATGATTACATGCTCTCATGGATAGTTATGGGGATTCCTGAAGTTCATTTCTTGGCTCAAACTCAAGGCCACCATGTCCAGCAGAGCGCATTCATATCTCATAACAGCACAGCAGCCCTGGGTCCCTGGCAGACAGCTGATTTACCGCAAACATTTAATGCACTTAGCTGACAATAATTCATGTTGGACATGCTGAAAGCAAATTCACATTAAATATTCAACCTTAAAGCTTTTTCTGTCCTGATAAATAAGGGCATCTGCACTTTGGCTATGTTCGTTTTCTATTTTAAGCAGTTGGCTTTTTTTTTTTTTTTTTTTTTTTTTAAATATTATTTACATTAAGTTCCATTTAAAAATATAATGCAATGGCTCATTTGCATTAAAGTGTATTCAGAATTGTGTACACATTATTACAGTAACATTGAATAAAACATTAACGCTTTATATTTACACTCACAGAAACAAGAAAGAAGTCATCCACACGTGTTTGACCAATTTACTGGTGAGCTGCATATTGTGGCTTATTCCTTCTGATTATTTTACTGTTTGACCGTTTTTCTTTTCTTTTCTTTTCTTTTCTTTGGGAAATGCATTAAGAGGGTAAAAGTCTTGTAATATCAAGCAGATCTAAATAGGACTCATATATTTCTCTCCCTATTGCTTTTTCTCTTTCTCTATTGAAGAACTGCGGGATGTGGTATTTGTGATACAGAGTCAGAGAAACTCATATCATTCCCACAGGGCTGAACAAAGAAGAACAGAACTTCTACATCAGGCTCAGACCATAATCCAGGTAGTTTTAAGGCAGGGATGGGCAACGTTGGTCCTGGAGGGCCACTGTCTTGAAGAGTTTAGCTCCAACCCTGATAAAAACTCCCCTGGCTGTAGTTTTTTGGTAATCCTGAAGACAACGATTATCTTGTTCTGGTGTGTTTGATCAAGGTTGGAGTGCCCTCAGCCCTCCAGGACTGATGTTGCCCGTCCCTGTTTTAAGAGATACTGTATATCAATATATACATATATACCTCATTATTTGTATTGCAGTAATTTTAAAGTTAAAAGATTAAAATGGTAAAGATGCGTTCAAATGTTTGTTGTGTGTGTGTTCTGATGCAGAATTTTAGCCACATGATGGCACTGTTGTTTTAGGAAAAGTCTGATTCTTTTAATTGGGCTTATGTGAAATGTGCATTGCTTTTTAACATTAACAGTCACTTTTGTAACTCCTAAATGTTTGAGTGTATCTCTGTGTATCACATTGACTACACAGTGGTGTGCTGATTTTTGTGTTTGGTTGTCAATTACTGATAGTGAAAGCAAGTGCATGCATGACAGTGTAAAAAAACCCACCCTCATTATTTACACTCTTGTGTAAAACAGCAACACAATACCAGTTAGACTCAGTAATTCTCTCAAGGCTGCTTACAGATTTATGTAAATGTCGTTATTTAAGTTAATGGAGAATTTTGATACATTTCTGAAACTGCAGCTTTCTTTATCTGTTTATGATCATTTGCTCAAAAACAATAGAAATTTCCTACTGTGGTGTAAAAACTATGTGTGTAGCTACAAAAGTATACATGAGTTGCATGTCCCAATTATGGAAATTATAGTCTAGAAAAGTAAAGTAAATCAAGACAATGGTTGAATGTTGGCTTGACATAGCCTTGGTTAAAATTAAAAGAGGGTTTTATGTAGACCTTATGACTGTGATATTTAGTATAGGGCTATAATGCAGTCTGAATTAAAATAAAAGGTATACAATGATAGAAATAGATAGATACATAGAAAGAAAGAAAGATGCTTTACTGTGATAATAATAAATATGGCCTAATATGGCTGCTCCAAACATTGACTTTTGAGGTAATTTTGTTAAGAACAGATGATTAACTTCTGTCTGTTTTGTAAATGTTGTAATTAGTCATTTTTGTTTTACCACAACAACTGTTGTTTGAAAATGACTTATGGAAGGTGTTTGTTTTCTAGCAAGAACACGATATAGCATATTGTACAGGCTTTGCAAAAAGTGCATGCTGAACAAAAGCATATTGCAGCCAGAGCCTAAGGAGTTTTGATGATGCCTTTTATTTTCTCAGGTGAGGTTGTTCCAGGCTGGTGGTTCTTGAAGTTTTTGTTTTTTTTGATTCATCATGCCATCTGTTTCCCAGACTCTCAGTTTACTATATTCAGTTTCGTGCTGATGAATACTTTATATTTGGAGGATTATCATTGCTAATTAGCTATCTGAATCCTCGGCATCCCATCCCTTTCTGAATCAGAGTTTCTGAATCAAATCTCATCTTCAGTGAGTCATACCAGATATGATATAAGGCCCTAATTGCCCCTTCTCTTTTGTACTACAAAGAGCTCACCTTCCTTATAAGTTTTGTCTGATTTTGAAAGTCGAGTCATATTTTTGGTAGCCAGGCTCATTAGAAGACCATCACAGTGGAGGTGGCGGGAAGGATTTGGGGCTGTTGAGCGGGAAGGTGAGAACGCTCCAGGTGGTATCTTGACCTCCCGTTGATCGGCAGGACTCCACAATGTCCTACCAGACTCGACGTGACGCCGATGCGCGCAACAACATGTAGGTAGCCTGTCTTTTCGATGTTAATCTGAGTTTTTGTCCAAACTAACCGCGACGGCGACACGCTATGATTCTATTTTAGAAACGGTTTCTATTTTTCTGCGACTTCGCGGCTGGAACAACAACAGATAATCTCGAGTACTGTATGATTATGTTCGTCTTTTATTAGTCGTACTGATGGCTACAGTGGACAGTTTACCTCAGATCTTCAAAATAAATAAAATGAAACAAGAACGTTCAAACTGTCAACTCATTGTGAACAGATTCTATGACAAAGATTGTTTCAGTAACAGTAGCCTATGTATTTTCAATAATGTTAAAATGATATAATATTTATTAATTTGATTATGTGCTATTTTGTTGAGATTACTGGAAGCTTGCAGAGAGAGCCTTCAGACCGGGTGTGTCTCATACGTTCTGAAAAGTGAAGCCACGGGCTCTTTGATCACCCCCTGGAGGCTGGATGCAGTACAGGTCATAAACCCCGCCCTCTCAATGCAGTCGAATGAGACTTCAGTGAAAACTTAAAAATAAATTCTGCTTCAAATAAAACTTTCTGAAAGATGGTTTTGGTCATTTAAGGTAGTTGTTATCACACTGATATATATTCAATTGTTCGTTTTTGTGATGATTTAGATTTTAGCTAGTAATTTGATGCTATAAAAACGGGGCGTGTCGCCATGATTCGAAGTTGATTGACAGCTTGTCTGAGGACTGTCGGAGCTTCGAGGGGAGATTGAAGATGTATTAACTAACTGTTAATTTTCGATTTCTTTGTTATTTAACACCAGCAAAATGAGTTGTTCAGCAGTAAACTGTACTAACCGACCTACAGGATCTGACTGAACTTTTTTTCTGTAACATCAAATGTGGGCGTTATAAGCTAATTAATAAATGTTATTAGTTAAGATAAAGCACCTAATGTTAACCATGTCGGGAAAAAGCAGGTGATCGTTATCTGGCAGTTACTTATTATTTTTATGGGTATAAAATAATAATTAGCCGGACAAAACTAATGATAGCCTACTCTAATTACAGCAATCGATCTCCTGTAACGTTAGTTGAACTTGATTTAAAATGGCAGGACCGTTTCTGACGATTTAGAGTTGTTTCTAGTGGCATATTGATTTTATCTACTGAATTTGCTGTTTCAAAAATATTATTGCTCTAGAAACAGAATAGCCTATTATTTTATAGGTATACTTTTAAATTGTGTATAATTTTTATAGTCTATTTAAAATACATGAATGATGACGCAGTCGTCTGGGCGGAAGTTTGATATCGCGACTCCGCCTCCGGCTCCACTGACGATTCCTTCTGCGCATGCCCAGGCTCCAAACTTTTTTTTTTGACGTATTGCGTAACGTGTCAGCGCCCATTCATCAGCCCATTTTGGCTTCAGTTCAATACAATGGAAGGAAGCGGCGTCGCGTCGTCCATCTTTTTTTACAGTCTATGCTTCAGACTGACGGCAGAAGGTCTGGGGCACGTTCAAGCTCAAACCGGTGCACAACGTTTTGCTACGTTTTCCGGGTTGAACGACATGGAAACGGTGTACAACGGCGGGTTTGAGATACGTTTTCTCTTGTTTGGTGGGTGTGTCAGAAATGTCAGCCCAATCAGCGGCAAGATGTATATAAACCACGCGGTATTAAAGAGACAGCTCGCACAATGGGTAGGCTATGTAACATAAAAATACTATACTTATATATTTTGCTATTGTATTGTGAAGTGACACTTTAATAAATTTTTCTATACTCCTCTGATTATATAATGGTAAATATTACAATATCATAGCACGACAACAACAGTGATCAGCAATAATGATAAGCCTAATACAAACAATAAAAATAATATAGATCAACACAGTCTCGGAGATAAGAAGTGGATTGTCCTTCACCTGAAATGTTTGTCTTTTCATGCTGAAATGCAAGGCAAATGTTGTATCACAATAATTAGAAGTTTCCACAAATCCCTTCACTTGATTTGGATTGGTTTTTTATTTATTCAGGACGGCAAGGGCAGTAATGCATAAACTTGTAAAAATGAGATCCAGGCAGTAGATAATGTTGAAGAAAAATTATTTATTCATTACAATTAAATTTAGCCTCACACGCAACTTTAATCGATAATGAAAATATTTAATAAAACCAAAATGTAGAATAACCATCATAAAGGAGTAGTCAATAGTTAATGATAAATTTAGAGTATTGTAGAATCCAGAGTATTGTATATAATAGATGAAGATCAAAAAGAATTAAAACATTAAGACATTTGCAGATAGAAGAAGCAGAAGCCAAGGAGAGCAAAAGAGAGAAAAACTAAATTATCAACGACTCCATAATATAAGCATAAGCATAAGCATAAGGAAATTTACCCAGACCTTGTTTTCGTTAATCAGAAAGGTCAATGGATTTATCTGTGACGTCATAGGGCCTTTCCCTTAAGGGTATTTTGCAAATCTTACACTATCAAATGTCAGCAGAAATAATAAGCCATTTTAATCTAATTTAAATGAGCACTAATTCTGAAAAACATCACTTCAGCAGTACTTGGCAGGCGTCCAATATCTAACCACAAACGTGTCAGCGTGACCTATCACACTGGAACACTTTAAAGAACAATTGAACAAAACAAGCATACATACTCTTAAATATAAAATAAGAATAACAATAAGGGTACAATAACAAGTAAATACTTGAAAATATGATAAGAATTATTATATATATAAAGTAGAAGTACATAAATATATGAAATCAAAAGTGAAACTGATAAATCATAAGCCATAAACGATTAACATAAATATTAATAAAAATGCATGAATATGAATATCGACCATTTCGGATCCATCAGCAGTGATGGTAACATCGAGCATATTTTGCAGTATTAAACATGAACCGATTTCATCAGGCTCCAAAAAATATTCTAAAAGAACACAAAGAATGGCCTTCACAGCTGCCATAGTTGGAACTCCTGCGTCACCAGAACAGGGTGTTCCACGCACCACCGTTTCCGTTTAAAAAACATTTGGCAACATTTTGTCGGGGCTGAACGCAGCCCAGGTAAGTGTGCCAAATGCTTCAGACGTTCAGCCAACGGTCTGTAGGCATGACGTCTGAGGCTGAGACTAATACAGAAGTGACTTAATCTGCAATTCATCGACTGGCCACTAGGGACAGGCTCCAAAAGAGAACAGAAACTCATTGAGCCCCATGTTAAAATGCTCAACTTTACAGCAGAAAAAAACATGTTTACAGCCTGGTACAAACTGTGCTTTTGGTCTATACAGCTAATTTTGCCCTTCATGACAACTCTGAGGGGGGTGGATTTTTTTATAACTCATCCATTTAAATTATATTAAGCCTTAAAGTTCTGCATAATTAAGGGTGTGGCCACTTGAGTGACAGGTGGATTGGCGCTGCTGTCTGTACCTTTGGCATCTCTGCCGTGTTTGTGCTTTTTTCAGGATTATTTTATACAATTATCAAATAATGTCAGCACCGATAAGCCTAGTGGTTAGTGCACCGACATATGGCACAAATGCGTTCTCTACTGCTCTTTACTGTCCTCTCCAAATAAAGACACAAAAAGCCCATAAATACAGTGGGTATGGAAGTATTCAGACCCCCTTAAATTTTTCACTCTTTGTTATATTGCAGCCATTTGCTAAAATCATTTAAGTTCTTTTTTTTTCCTCATTAATGTACACACAGCACCCCATATTGACAGAAAGACACAGAATTGTTGACATTTTTGCAGATTTATTAAAAAAGAAAAACTGAAATATCACATGGTCCTAAGTATTCAGACCCTTTGCTGTGACACTCATATATTTAACTCAGGTGCTGTCCATTTCTTCTGATCATCCTTGAGATGGTTCTACACCTTCATTTTAGTCCAGCTGTGTTTGATTATACTGATTGGACTTGATTAGGAAAGCCACACACCTATATAAGACCTTACAGCTCACAGTGCATGTCAAAGCAAATGAGAATCATGAGGTCAAAGGAACTGCCTGAAGAGCTCAGAGACAGAATTGTGGCAAGGCACAGATCTGGCCAAGGTTACAAAAAAATTTCTGTTGCACTTAAGGTTCCTAAGAGCACAGTGGCCTCCATAATCCTTAAATGGAAGACGTTTGGGATGACCAGAACCCTTCCTAGAGCTGGCCGTCCGGCCAAACTGATCTATCGGGGGAGAAGAGCCTTGGTGAGAGAGGTAAAGAAGAACCCAAAGATCACTGTGGCTGAGCTCCAGAGATGCAGTCGGGAGATGGGAGAAAGTTGTAGAAAGTCAACCATCACTGCATCCCTCCACCAGTCGGGGCTTTATGGCAGAGTGACCCGACGGAAGCCTCTCCTCAGTGCAAGACACATGAAAGCCCGGATGGAGTTTGCTAAAAAACACCTGAAGGACTCCAAGATGGTGAGAAATAAGATTCTCTGGTCTGATGAGACCAAAATAGAACATTTTGGCCTTAATTCTAAGCAGTATGTGTGGAGAAAACCAGGCACTGCTCATCACCTGTCCAATACAGTCCCAACAGTGAAGCATGGTGGTGGCAGCATCATGCTGTGGGGATGTTTTTCAGCTGCAGGGACAGGACAACCGGTTGCAATCGAGAGAAAGATGAATGCAGCCAAGTACAGGGATATCCTGGACGAAAACCTTCTCCAGAGTGCTCAGGACCTCAAATTGGGCCGAAGGTTTACCTTCCAACAAGACAGTGACCCTAAGCACACAGCTAAAATAACGAAGGAGTGGCTTCACAACAACTCCGTGACTGTTCTTGAATGGCCCAGCCAGAGCCCTGACTTAAACCCAATTGAGCATCTCTGGAGAGACCTAAAAATGGCTGTCCACCAACATTTACCATCCAACCTGACAGAACTGGAGAGGATCTGCAAGGAGGAATGGCAGAGGATCCCCAAATCCAGGTGTGAAAAACTTGTTGCATCTTTCCCAAAAAGACTCATGGCTGTATTAGATCAAAAAGGTGCTTCTACTAAATACTGAGCAAAGGGTCTGAATACTTAGGACCACGTGATATTTCAGTTTTTCTTTTTTAATAAATCTGCAAAAATGTCAACAATTCTGTGTTTTTCTGTCAATATGGGGTGCTGTGTGTACATTAATGAGGAAAAAAAATGAACTTAAATGATTTTAGCAAATGGCTGCAATATAACAAAGAGTGAAAAAATTAAGGGGGTATGAATACTTTCCGTACCCACTGTATATATAACTTTAAAAAAACAATTATCAAATAATATGGCTCGCTGTGCGGTTTATGGTCAAGACAGATGCACTTCTGTGTACATGCGGAAGATGAACAGAACACACGTTGGATCGTCTTGCTTTGGCATTGGCTAAAAGTTTTGTTAGTCAGATTTACTAATGACAATGGCCATAGAATATGCCTCTCATGACACCACAAAATCCGACAGCACTGCTTATTGCAGCACTGCTGATTTTATAACGAAAACTGCTACACTATTATGAAAAATTATACTTTGGATGCGGGCATTTGTTTGTGAGAGTCCAACATATACACTTATATACATTTTTACAACATAAATGCTGCTTTGATGGCATAATGCCTTGAAGAACGATGACAGAGAGCAGATCATTCAGAAGAAATGTGATGCAAACAATGGACAATATATCAATATTTCATGGATTTTATGTTTTTGTGGACAAAAAAGTGCTGGTGTTTGTTTTTCAATGGACACTCATGGACATTTTACCCAAGTGCAACGGATTGGATTCATCTCACGATTGCTAATCCATTACAAAGGTATGAAGTCCCGTTTTGATTTTGCTTGTTGTCATTTGCACACCCGAGTAAGTTTTTCTCTGTGCTTTCACACCTGCCTCATTTAGGGTGCGTTCACACTTGGCATGTTTGGTTCGATTAAAATGAACCCTGGTGCGATTGTTTGGTTAGTGCCGTTCATTTGAACATGTGTGAATGCTGCCATCCAAACCCTGGTGCACACCAAACAAGTGGACCAAGGCCGCTGAAAAGATGGGTCTTGGTCCGCTTCCAAAAAAACCTCTGGTGCGGTTCGAATGATATATGAATGCAACACGGACCAAAGACATGTAAACGAACCAAAAACAGGAAGATGAGACAAAAAAAGGACAGAATCCTCACGCATGTCGGTTTTTCTTGTCATAGTCGCGAGTTTGCCCATGACAGGCATCAGACGCGCATCTCCACGCAGCAGATCGCTTGTGTGTGACGGATGGATTCCCGCCGCTGTTTTGACTACTTTACACATTTTGTAAGCTCTTCACGAGTTCCCAGCTGGCCAAAATACCATCACATGCAGGCTACACACACACAACAAGTGCATGTACCTCAGCATTGTTTTGGATGTTCGGTAAGTTCTGTCTTAAAATACGTCATAAAATCCGACCAATCACGTTGTGAATGTATCCCTATGCCATAAGGTTTTGGTATATTTTGGTTCAGTGATAAAATTGCTAATCTGAACGCTAATCAGACCAGGACTAAATGTTTTTTTTCTACTTTGGTCCGGACCAAATGAACCAAACGAACCAAACTACAAGTGTGAACGCACCCTTAGTTGCACTAGAGTCCGTTG
The DNA here is from genome assembly GCF_018812025.1 of Megalobrama amblycephala. NCBI lineage: Eukaryota > Metazoa > Chordata > Actinopteri > Cypriniformes > Xenocyprididae > Megalobrama > Megalobrama amblycephala. The sequence goes on from NC_063045.1 coordinate 52,760,600, forward strand.
TCCCCCTTGGTGTGGTTTGTTTGGGCAGGTGTGAATGCAGCAAATGCACTTGGGTGCGCACCAAAAGCAGACCAAACAACTGTGTCAGTGTGTCAAGACCATCTATGAATGTTATAATGAAGCAGAGCGGGAAAAAGGCTTCGTCAGGACAGCATTCTCGCATGGAGAAGTGCAATTACACAACATTTAAGATGAAGAGGCGCTCGTTGGTTTTCAGCTATGGTAAATAATGTGCTCACTCACAGAATCAGACACTACCGCTTTTTATATCACATTCCTGTTATGAATTATGATTTCATTTGGTTCGTTGGTCTGTTAACTGGGTCGGTTTGCTTTCATATCTCAAGTGAACCGCTCTATAGTTCGTTTGAAGGCGTACCGGCATGCTTGTTTGGTCCACATTTGTTGCGCACCCAAGTGCGATTGCTGCTTTTCACACCTGCCCAAACTAACCGCACCAAAGGGGAAAACAAACTCTAGTACGATTCACCCGAACTAAATGAGGCAGGTGTGAAAGCACCCTTAAAAAGTGGTCTCGGTACGCTTTCAAACAAACTCTGGAGGTTTGCTTGAGATGTGAAAGCAATCCGACCCAACTGACCAAACAATACCATAATTCATAACGGGAAATGTGTTATATAAAAAGCAGTAGTGTCTGATTCAGTGAGAATTCTGGGCTACATTTGTATAGTGTTTGCGTGTGTCCTGACAGTTATAAATAAAGCCACAATAAGCTCATGGAGCGAACTTGTTAATCATTTAGGTGGAGGACAGTTGAACTCGGATGTGACTTGCATAAATACATTTTGGTAGGCTTTGAAATGTTGCCTTATGAAAGCTATCTGAACCAAGAAGAAAATGCAACACTTTAAAAAATGTTGTCCCTGTTTCAGAACTAAACAAATGATCCATAGGTGTGGAAAATGCATGTGCAAATTGCAAACTGATTAGTTAGTTAGAAGGAGTTAACAGCCTAGTAGACTGACAATATAACATTCAAGACACAAGTTCAAAAAGTTTGAAAGTTTGCCTTTAATTTAACAAAATGGATTTTTTTTTTAGAACAGTGAGTCATGGGGTGTTTTCATTATCTTCTGTCAGTCCGTCTAAACATCCTTGTCCACCCTCTCACAAATGTTGTCTTCTTGATCTTCCATCTGCTCAATTTTCCATTCAGAATATCCTCAAACTCTCTGCTATCTTCTGCTTCATCTATACTGTTTCAGTCTTCTAAACAGATTTGGTTCATACAAATACCCCCCGGCACTCAATAACCCCTCCTTCTTCTCATTCAGTATCTGCATTCCTTGACCTTTCTCTGAAAAGTTAGATTTGAAGTTCAAAAAAGGTTAGAAGAGCCTGTGGTCATAATCCCCACAGCATAGACCAAGCAGCTATTATAAAGTACTGCTCCTGGTGCCGGATTCACAAAAATTTCTTCTTATTTTCCAACTTAACAAAAAATATAAGAACACTTTGTATTCCCAAAAACTTTTCTTAAGAATGTTCTTATCTTTTTTATTAAGACTGTTCTTAAGACAACATTTAAGAAATATTCAAGAACATTCTTAAAATTAATCATCATAAATAACCTCATAAATAACCTCCAACCTGTCTTAAATCCCCAAAGGTAGGATGTTTAATGAATTCATTGGATTGTTTCAAAGATTAAGCATTACAACATAATACTAGCTACATATAATAGCACATTAACAGGAATATGGATGAGTACTCTAAAGTGACACAGATCGGTCGATCATTAAAAACAGTGATGCATTAAAAACATTACTCTAGCTAGAAGTAGCGAGGCAGCTCACACAGAAATAGGATGCATTCACTCTAGAGAGAGTGCAAAAGGACTGGGCACAAATGAATGGGAATAACCACTGTATCTTCTTGAGACATGCAGGCTCTTTTGATTAAAACAACTATTTTAACTTGACACAGCACATTAAAAATCCAACAATGAGTGATTAATTCTCATCTAGCCGAGATGACTTTTTTTTTTTTTAATGCCATTTGGAGCTAAATTTTAAAATAATAATATTTAATATTAAACATGTAATATTATTTAATGTCAAATATTTAAATATTACATATTTAAATTTAATATTTAAATATTTTAAAATTGCAAGTGTACAACTACATCAATCTGGTTGACATGAGGTTTTATAGAAAGAGTTCTACCAAAAAATGAAAATCTGTCATTTATTCATATCCGTTTCTACAGAATGTGCATGTGCAAAAATAAGAATATTGCAGCCATTTTTGTATACCTTTAAATTTGGATGAATCAATTGTCATATCATTCTGTTTCAGTTACACTGTAAAATATATTCCGTAGTTTTTACAAAATAATTTTGGCCGCTGTGTGTCACAGTTCCCTCGTCTCCTGAACTCCATTTCCCATAATCCTCCTGTTCTCCACACCTGCACTCACTTCCTTCGTCTTCTCCCCATCAGCACTCATCATCTTCACCTGGACTCAATCATCATCACTGCCTATATATATGGACTCACTCCCTTCACTCCTTGTCCGTTCTCTGTTGTGTTTATGGTGTATTATGTGTTATGCTGTTCTATATTCATTAAAGTCTATTGTTTGTGGATCTCCGTGAACGCTTCATCTCTCCAGCACATACCCACCGTAACCGAAGAATGGACCAAACCGCTGGAGATCCACCCAACAAGATGGACCCATTCTTCATCTCCCAGGCTCCAGCTTCTCCCATGCCTCCCGCACCTATGTCGGCGGCAGACCGCCTAATTGGGTTCCTCCAGTATGGACGTTCACTGGAGAGGTATGTGGAGGAGTTCGTAGAGCTCGCTTGTTTGACTAACTGGTCTGATGCTCATTTGATCGCCCTGTTTCTGGACTGGCTGGATGAGGACACAATCCGCTTTGAAGAACCTGACGATTGTTTTTCCTTAAACGAAACTATCAATTTAATTTTGTATTTAAATGGATCAAATTTCATGGTAGAAGAGGTTCAGGATTTGTTTATCTCGTCCAGTCCTCCCAGAAACACGGGTGGCCTGGCCAGTTAGTCAGCCTCCGTCTTCCTCCGCATACCCCTCCAGTGAACTACTTTCCAGTTCCACGCTGGACCCACACTCCTCCGTTGGGTCCAGAAGGCGGAGGAGGAGGAAAAAAGCTGCCCCAGCCTGTTACGAGCCTGCTGCTCCAGCCCTCTCCGAGCACGCTCCAGCCTCACACAAGCCTCCAAGTGATACGGCTTGGCTAATAGACTTTTGAACCAAGCCAGTATCTCCAGCCGCCGAGCCCTCTGCTCCAGCCGCCGCCGCCGAGCCCTCTGCTCCAGCCGCCGCTGCCGAGCCCTCTGCTCCAGCCTCCACCGCCGAGCTAGTAGCCCCTGCTGAATCTGTGTCCCCTCCCTGCCTCCCTCTCCCACCTCCTCCCATCTGCCTCCATACATCATCCCCTCAGGCCACAACTACCACGAGGCCAGGGGTTCCTAGGTCTCCACCTCCAGCATCCTCGACCAGGACTCCACCTCGTCCCTTCGTCCCTCTGGCTCTGTTGGCTTCCTCACTCCCTCCTGCTCCACCTCGGTCGTCCGTCGATCTGGCTCCTCTGCGGCCTTCCGGAACCCCGCCTGCACCTCGGTCGTCTGAGCCGTCGGCATCGCCATGTCCCACCGACCCCCTCAGCACCGCCTGGGCTCGTCTTCAAGTCAGCTACGGCCCCTGACCCTCCATGGCTGCCCACAGCCCCTGACCTGCCATGGCTGCCCACGGCCCCTGACCTGCCATGGCCGCCCACGGCCCCTGACCCGCCATGGCCGCCCACGGCCCCTGACCCGCCATGGCCGCCTTCAGCCCCTGACCCGCCGTGGCCTGCCAAGACCCCTGACCCGCCGTGGCCGCCCACGGCCTCTGACCTGCCATGGCCGCCTTCAGCCCCTGACCCGCCATGGCCTGCCAAGACCCCTGACCCGCCATGGTCGTCCACGACCTCTGATCCGCCCTGGAGACCTCAGTGTCCATCCGCTCCTCTCCCTGCACCTGCGTGAGGTCTCCAGGGCGCCCACCCCCCCTGTGACAGGAGGTACTGTCACAGTTCCCTTGTCTCCTGAACTCCATTTCCCATAATCCTCCTGTTCTCCACACCTGCACTCACTTCCCTCGTCTTCTCCCCATCAGCACTCATCTTCACCTGGACTCAATCATCATCACTGCCTATATATATATGGACTCACTCCCTTCACTCCTTGTCCGTTCTCTGTTGTGTTTATAGTGTATTGTGTTACGCTGTTCTATATTCATTAAAGTCTATTGTTTGTGGATCTCCGTGAACGCTTCATCTCTCCAGCACATACCCACTGTAACCCTGTGATTGCCAGAATAATTTTGTAAAAAATACAGAAACTGTAAACACATTTACAGAACAAACTGTAATTTACAAAAAAGAGAATTTTAATGTAAACCAGTAAATTCAACAATGTGTACTACTGCTAAAATCTGTTTTGTACCTTTAACATATACTGACAACCACCATAATGCAAGTGGTAAAAGAGAAAGCCACATGAAGAATATATAAGTAACTCTTCCATGAGCTGAAGTATACTAATATAAAGATGGTGCAGAGTCATTCACATAAACGCAAAACACCATCATGGTAACCCACAACACTTACATAATGCAATAAACATTCATTAAAACCCCAATGTACATAACTGATAAAAACTATTAAGAAACATGATTATTTAAACAAAATACTTGTGGAGTGTGACAGAATTGTGGGAATATTAATTTACTGTTTTTGACTAAATTAAACTTTTTTTTTTTTTTTTTTTTTTTTTGTCTTTTTTACTTCTAAAAGTTGTAAAAAAAAAAAATACAGCATTTTACTGTGATAATTAAATAAAATGTCTGGTAAGAGCTTTTACAGTTTTTTCCTGTATATAATACAGGAACTTACTGTTAACTGTTAATTTTTTTTTTTTTTTTTATCGTTAAAATCACATTCATTTTTAGAGTGTACCTGGCAGCTTTCAATGGTAATTCTGTCACTGAGTACCTGCATGAGGACATACCTTGTTCCTTAATCAGTATCAACTCTCAGAATGCATTGAGTTATGAATAATAATTTAATGAATAAATTAATTTGAGATGTAGATTTTTTGCTGTATTGCAGAGTTCACCAGATATTGTGCTCCTACACAAGCTGTCAGATTATGATGGAAAATGGAGCGTTCATGATACAAAATGCACTCCACCTCTGGACGTCAGAATTATGAGTGTTTATTCACAAGGTTGTCTTAATCACATTTTATGCAGCTGTATGCTTGTTGTTCTTGTTTTCAGCCTTGCCTCACAGTTCTGCCAAACATCTTTGTGGATTGTGTCTTTGGAGGAAGAGACCATCGTGAACTTGCACAACCTTATGCAGGTGATGAGCAAATTCAACACAAGACAGGTGAGTGGCAGACTTCAGCTATTGTTATTGCAAAAGTCTTCTTCATGCCTGGTTTACTGTGGCATTCTTGCAGCAATAATTGTTGTATATGGATCAGGAAAACTAAAAGAGCATGTCATTGGTTGAGGTTCTGAACATAAATCATGTCACTGAGACTGGACGTGCAAAATTTCAGTAAGCAACTGAATAGTTTTACCCACATTTACTTTCTCAGCCAAATGTCCTTTTCACTCTGTGGACACACAGCACTTGAAATGCTCTATGCTACTTTAACTTCAGACATCCAATCATCAGCTGCTGAGAGGGAGCCTTCAGGGATCAATCCTCTTATAAATTGTTTCTTGATTGTGTGAAATGTCACCGGTAAAATTTTTACCCTAGAGATCTAAACATAATGCTATGTCAATAAATAAAAAAATCTAATGTGAGGGCATCACAGGTTTGGATTTTACACACAAATGTTTAGATCTTACACAGTCAGAAATTATAAACGGGACTGGCTGGTCTGTCCTCCCTGTTAATATATTCTTTGCTACTGAACAAAATGTTGTGCCACAATCTCTTGGATAATGTTATTTAGGCCATGTGAATTTAATCTTACAATCTGTAGATCCTTTCAAAGTGCTACTACTCCATAAACTAACAAGATCACACTTTATATTAGGTGTCCTTAAAGGGTTAGTTCACCCAAAAATGAAAATTCTGTCATTAATTACTCACCTTCTTTGATCTTCGGTACACAAATTAAGATATTTTGGTTGAAATTCGATGAGCCTCCATAGCCAGCAATGACATTTCCTCTCTCAAGATCCATTAATGTACTAAAAACATATTTAAACACTGATTCATAATGCTGTTTAAAACATTTAAATACTGTTCACGTAACAGACGTAGACTGGTAAGTGCTGTGCATGTCAACCTCACTCCCCTGATCTCAAGAGATGCTCTAGCGACTGACGCTAGTTGTTGCAGCCATTAGCCTCCTTGTTAGAGCGTCTGACTCCCATGCAGTAGGGAGAAAATTAAAGGGGTGATATGATATCACTTTTTTAAACACGTTTTTTAACGTTATAGTGTGTAATGTTGCTGTTTGAGCATAAAAACATCTGCAAAGTTACGATGTTCAAAGTTCAAAGGAAAGCAAGATATTTTCTTTTAAAGAATTCTCTGTTTAAGGACTACAACATATAGCTGGTAGGGACTACAATGAGCTTCTTCCCGGGCTGGTGACATCACTAACCCTAAAATGTACATAAACCCTGCCCCGAGAACATGCAACAAAGGGGATGAGGCCATGTTATTGCAATACAGTACATAAAACAAATGCAATACCATGTCATAAAAGCAAGATGCCAACATAAGTTATAACCGTATTTAACTAAACTATACCTGTTCTTTCTTCATGCAGCATAGGCATCTAACAGCAGTTCCCACACGAGCGATTTATAGATTATCATGACTGAATATGCTAATCAATGACTTTAAGACATCCCACATCAGTTATGTAGCGAATTAACTCAAAGGGGAAATATTCATAATTATTCATAACTCATTATGATTATTAATTATGATTAATTATGAATATGTAAATCCGTTAATCAGATTAACTGGATGTAGCTACATTAAGATTAATATTACAATCAATTAACCTGTTCGTCCAGTGAACACTTAGTGTTGCTTGTTTATTAATTCTAAGAAATGTTAATTTCCAGGTTATGGAAAAATAACATTCTTATTGTACAGTACTACTCAGAGCATGTAGTCAGGATCTAAATCACTTAAGAGGCAATTTATTTGCAGAACCAAACATTTATTGTGCAAAATCTTTATTAACTAACTCACAAACACATAACTAAACTAACAAACACATAACATACACAAAGGTCTCACACACATACGTAAGTAAGAATGAGCAATGATAGAGTTGAACCGGAAGTGGAACTGTTGATAGAGCTATAGGAAAAAATGGAAAATCTGGAAAGGAATCATCAGCAATAAAACACCTTTGCTGACAAAGGTAAGTTTTACAAATCAATACTAAATCGCTGTTTAGTGTTCAAATGTACGATACTTGCAAGATGCCTTTAGGTTGAGGAGCATCGGATCTGCAGGCTGAGGAGAAATCTTGGTGATTTCGTCTGAAGGTGTTGCTAGTATCTTCTGCGTCGGATGATGAGCACATGGTTGGGTTGTAGGCCAAGGCCTGCAGCCCTAGGCCTACAGGCCTTGGCCTGAAGCGGCCTGCAGCAAGGAGGGGTCTGATCAGTTGTCCAAGAAGCAAGGAAAGAGAAGGAGTGGCATTGTTCTCTAGCTTTTAACCTCTGGTCAAAGTCCAACCTCTTAGAGATGATGGGGCCAATGAAGATGTTGTATTTCCGGGCGACAACACACCTCCTGCCAGGGCTCTTACGACCGAGCAAGATTAACTGGCTGAGTTTTTGAAGAAGAACTATTAAAGATTCTTGTAATACTGATGTGTTGCACAGGTATGGACATACCGCATACACAAGCATTTAAATCTTCTCGATACGAACCCATAGACACTAAACACGACATAATTGAAGTTACCTTAAATGTATCATAAAACATGTGAATACAATGAGTGTAATATAGCAACGGTAATAATGGATACCATTTCCTGGGGATGTGCATGTTCATTTATAGAACAGTCTGTCTATACATTAATGCAAGAGAGTCTGTGTTATGTGGGGATAATGCAGGAAAGATGCACGTTTTCATGTGTCTCTTCTCTGCTCTCAATGTGGCAACCACATTCTTTAGCACAATAAAACTTGTAACTAAGAACTTCTCGGGGGATGGGGGACAGGCCCCAGAGTGCTTTAAACAATTATTGGTTAACTATAACAAATAATTGTGTCTGATTTGTCTCAGTCGTTACAGCTACATAAATTAAGCAACTAACCATTCAGAAACGTCCTGTTGCATTCCACATGTTGTCGCTTCTTCTCGAGTCTCTCCATCTTTGTCCGAATTCGGTTTGAACATAAAAGGCTGAACAGTTTATGACATTTTCAGTGAGACTGCGTGAGGTAATCGGCACTGCTAACACTGTGGCTGCATCCGAAAACTTAGGAAGCTGACTTGTTGCCTCGCTGCCCTATCAGGCAATGACTTGTAAGGCAGCATTTGTACATTAAGGTACCTCACAAAACTGATTTCGGACAGACTTCTGAGGCAGCATAACAGTTTAATGATCTACCGCAAAATAGCGCAAGCTTTGGTGAGAACTATTTAATTACTATAGTAGTAATTTCTCATTAGAAATTACATCAAAAGTGGAAAATGTTGCTCAAAAACACACATTTACACACAAACTGACCAGCAAACTCAACTTTCGGATGCCATCTTTAATTTTCTAGCTCAACAGTCACAGAATGGACGTACAGGATTGTGTGATATCAAAGGCAGTGAAGGATACATCTGTGCTGCCTTCAGAAATCGATCAGATGAAGGTATCTCAGGAAACAGAAAGTGAAGCTAACATTGGATTCGGACGTGCCTTGCTGCCTTCCTAGCTTGAAATGTGTCCTCCAAAGGAGAAAAATGGAGCACCCTCAAAAGTGACAAATGTAGCATGCTATAAAAATATATCTGAGACAGAGACTTCTTATACATCTGGTAAAAATGGCATTATACCACCCTTTTAAAGAGCAGCCTGAAACAAGACTTAGTAGATTAAACCAAATCCATCAATCCTTTTTTCTTTTTTTCTTTTTTTTTTTATATCTGAGTGTCTTTTCTCCTGGAGTGGTTTCTGGGCAGACCCCTTCATGATGATGAGCCAACCATTATTCACCACTATGCTTTTTAGAGGACCCCTACAGCTTCAGTTTCCCTGACTTCATGGCTGGCTGGGCCCTCAGCTGCCCCCTGGCTAAGTGGTCAGATTTCATCTCTGTGCTTCTTGTGTACCTTTGCTGCAAGCTGCTTCTTTAGACTTTTAATACAGATATTATTTGGTCTGGTGTCTCAGAACTGCAGAACTAATAAATTATGAGCCGCCTAAATCGGATTTCACAATTGACCTTCAACTTGAGGTGAGAAAGATCACAAAATATTTCTATGTAAATGGAGTTCTTTTACATATGCCGGTAGCATTTGATCTTTTTGTTTATTTGTTATTTATTCATTATTTTGCAATGGAAGTTGCTCTAATACATCAGCTAGAAATCTTTCTGAAAGCATCTCAACAAAATATTTTTTTTCCAAAGTGACCTAGACACATAATGGATATTTTTCCCCCCCTCTTCAGATGTCTCATCTCAGCTCTTTTCAGCTTATATAATGCGCATTCTCTATACTCCCTTCAGTGCCACATCTCAATTCAAGGTGTCTGGCATCTCCTGTTGAAATAATTTGCCATCTGCATAGATATGGGAATATCTGTGTGTATATAAATTCTCACTGATATTTCTATGGAGGAACTGTCATCATTAAATGGCTTTGAATTGTGTGACATTGAAAGACTCTCTCTCACTTCTATTCTCTTGCAATCACTTCTCTCTCTCGCTGATAAAAATGAGACTGTATGTTCCAGAGAGAACTCTCAGTGCTACTTTTGTGATCTCTATTGATGTAGTACTCTAAGAGTCTGCTCAAAACCCTCTGGTCTTACTGACTGGCATATGTCTTGTTCTTAAAGGGATAGTTCCAGCTAATTAGGTGCTAAGACCTATGTATCAGTATAAAAAAGCAAAAAGGTCTGCACTATAAAAATACTTTTATTAAATTCAAGAATGAGATTAAAGGGTTAGTTCACCCTAGTTCAAAATGAAATTTCTGTCATCAATTACTCACCCTCAAGTTGTCCCAAACCTGTAAGACCTTTGTTTGTCCTCAGAACACAAATTAAGATATTTTTGATTAAATCCGAGGGTGTCTGATCCACACATAAGCAGCGATGACGCTGCATCTTTTGAGATCCTGAAAGGTATTAAAAGACATCGATAAAACGGTCAGCGTGACTACAGTGGTTCAAATTTAATGCTATGAAGCAACGAGAATACTTTTTGTGCACAAAAACAAAACAAAATAATTACTTTTTCAACAATATCTAGTGATGGGCGAGTTCAAAACACTGCTTCATGAAGCATCAAAGAGCGTGTATTAAAGGTGCCCTAAAATTAAATATTGAATTTATATTGGCATAGTTGAATAACAAGAGTTCAGTACATGGAAAAGACATACATATATAATAAATATAAAAATACATAGCAAACTCCCCAGACCAATGTTCAATTTTAAATTGAGCTTGGTCTGGTGATAGTCAGACAAAAATACTACACTTACATGATCCGATGTATGCAAGCAGCATGCATGACGAACATCTTGTAAAGATCCATTTTGAGGGTTATATTAGCTGTGTAAACTGTGTTTATGCTGTTCAAGGCAAGCGCAAGCTCCGGGGGAGGGGGAGCACGAGAATTAAAGGGGCCGCAACCTATATATCGGTGCATAGTTAATGATGCCCCAAAATAGAAAGTTAAAAAAATGAATAAAAAAAAATCTATGGGGTATTTTGAGCTGAAACTTCACAGACACATTCAGGGGACATCTTAGACTTATATTACATCTTTTAAAAAGAAGTTCTAGGGCACCTTTAAACTGCCAAAGTCACGCCCCCCAGTGGTGAAACATTGAAATTTCAAAAGACTTATGACGTAACAATGCCTCGTTTACGGAAACCATGTGACTTTGGCGCTCCGAACCACTGAATCGAAACAAAAGATTCATAAAGTCATGTGATTTCAGTAACACAAGGCTTCGTTACATGTTGTAACGAACATGTTGTACGTGTTTTGAAATTTCAATGGTTCACTGGGGGGCGTGACTTTGGCAGTTTGATTCATGTTCCACATAATAAAGTCATCCAGGTTTGAAATGACATGAGGGTTAACAATTGATGACAGATTGTTTTGTGGGTGAACTGTCTGTTTAGGAACTACACTCTCTTTCTCTGATCTCTGAAGTGCTTAACTTGTGTGTTTTAATTACACCTTTTCTCTTTATTCCAACTCTTCTAATAGTCATTGATTCCTTGATGGAGTACAATAAGTCATGCTTTGCTCCACTTATTGATGTTTCAGATTGCCCTCCACATTTGGGAGGAAGGGAGGGGACCTGCTTTGACTGCGGTGAAGGAGTTTTGCTCAGAGCGGCACAACTCATCCTCCACAGGAGACAACTGTCAACACCTACCATAAACACTAATGCACCTCCTACAATTGTATAAAGAGATTTATAAAAGCTCTCAGCCATGTGAAATAATGAAACTATGACAAACTGTTCTGTTCAGAAGAGACTGCCAAGAGAAATTCAAACCAGATTAACATCGCGCAGTCAGTTGTCTTTGCAGTTCCCTGCTTTAATGCCCTAATAAATGACAGCCTTCAAAAGTGAACGCCAAATTCCTGCTTGTGGCGTCTCGCATTTGCTGTTCTTTCTGGGTTTGAATAATAATCAAAAGCCTATGAGTTCAAATTCCTTAAACTGAACCACCTTTACAAAGTGTCCTCTCGGAGCTGACACACAGACATTCTGTAATAATTTAATGGAAGTCCTACTACGTCTTAAAGTAGGAACAGGAGGTACTCTGGTTTTATACTGTAACACCCAGGCTTTGATGGTAGCAGACACCGAACTGCTTGAAATATCTGTTATGTTCTTCATAGAGAAACCCTGTGCAAAAGAGGACATCTTTGTTGCTGTTAAAACATGTCAAAGATTTCATGGAGATAGAGGTGGGTGTAGTCAGCCGTTCTTCAAATAAGATAAAGATCATCACTGGATCACCACTACCAAACTTGGTGAAAGTCTGTGCATTTTAGGTAACACAATGTTTAACTTAAACTAATAATGATCAGTAGTTTTACAGCATTTATTTATTTTGGTCAATGTTCTTTTCTGCATGTAATAATAGATTCTAATATAAAAGCTGTACATGTTCACTTGAGTTTAGTTCACATCCTGAACTAATATGAACTAAAAATACATTTTTTTATTAATATTTTTTATTATTATTATTATGCAGAAATTACACATTTCACCTCAGCTTCATCACTGCCATCCATATATACTGTAAGATACACTACATTTATTTACATCTACAAACTGAGAAACCTTTGCTTGTTATAAATATGTATGACTGGTTGTTTTTTTTAGGTTAGCTTTTATTTAAATTAGATAATGAACAACTGTGTGTTTTAGATGGATTGGATCATTCAGTCTTGATTGAAAAAAAAAAAGAAGTAAAGCCATTGCGCTTTAGCAGAGCACAAAAGAGCCCATCAATCCATGCTTCCGGAGGATTACAGATAAACAATAATAAAAGGGAATAATTACAGCTGTCAGAGCTTCCCATCTCAGCCCACACATCTTTAAGTGACAGTGAATAGATTTTATTTATTGTAGGCCCACAAAGTTCCATTGTGGCTTTACAGAAACATTGTACTTTCAAACATTTACAACTCTCTCCCCAGTCCCCCTTTCTGGTCTCTACTGTATAATAGGACAGGTATAAATGCTGTTTTATATTCCAGGATAAATTCCATTTTGCAGCTGGTCAGCAGTAATTGCACTGATTTGCATGATTACCGGTATGTTTAGGGTTTGATTTCATAAACAGTCTAGAGGCAGCATTAAATGCTACAAAATTTGTGTGGGGTTAAAAAGATCATAAATATCAGTGCAGTGCAGGATATTTTAATATATTAACTTTATATGATGTATTGCTTATCTTACTGGTCTTTCAGATGGATGTTATAGTCTCAAGTAAATGTAATTCTGTCTTAATTCTTTGTAATTCTTATCCTTCACAATCTCTGAGGAACTTGCAGCCACTCCTTAATATAAGGTTTGTAATCAATTACTGTGCTCAGACGAGCATCAGCTTGTCCAACTAAATTGCACTGTCTGAACTCATACAAGGGATATGCCTGTGAAAAGAACCATTACAAGTGGGATTTGAAAAAAAAAAACACATTTTCGCATTGTCAAAATGTCCTTGTATCCTTTAAGAACATGACTCACATTGTCTCCACCTGCGACCCGAAACCATAGAAAAGTACAAGGTCTCCGAAATGAAACATTCAATGGACTGATCATTCCCTATTGTCTTTGCAGATTTACTGTGATGTGCAAAACTGCCATGGATTGTTTTATGGAAAACTTTAAAAAGGCAGAGAATTTGTTTTATTCATGGCTTTACTGTGTCAAGCCTAATGGATGGGGCATTGGTTGCTTCTGTTTGCAGTCTGTTTACGCACAATTGTTAATGGACTTCTAAATAAGTTGGATGGATGGATGGATGGATGGATGGATGGATGGATAGATGGATAGATAGATAGATAGATAGATAGATAGATAGATAGATAGATAGATAGATAGATAGATAGATAGATAGATAGATGGGACATCGGGACATTCAGGATACTAATTTAAACACATAATATGGCTGCAGCGTCAGCCTCAAGACATTCTTCATTCTCCCCAGGTCCCTCTAGCTAGTGGCAAAACTCAATAACCTCATTTATCCAGTTTCCATCTCCAGGAACTTTGCTAATGATGAAAGAGCTCAGAATATTGTCCCTGAGGACTCTCAACACCAGTCCCCTAAATTAGACTTCTGCACCCCTCTCTGTTTCTTTGTCTCTGCACCAGAATGAGGAGCTAAGCATCTGGGGGAGTGAGTAGTCTTGTCTTGAGTGTGTGTGTGTGTGTGTGTGTGTAGAGGAGAACTCAGTCAGCTGTGCTGTGGTAATGCTTTGAACAGACATTACTCCCACAGATCCAGAGAGTCTGTGTTCCGGAGCTTCTTTCAGTATGTTATGTTCTGTCCTCCTCCTGTCCTCTCCCCATCTCTCAGCCTGTGTCTTGCTGACCTTTTCATTTGACTGCCATATGAGAGCTTCTCTTTCAATGGTGCTGCAAAGCTTTTGTACCACCTCTCTTTCCCTCTTTTGCTCTGTTATACCACTCTTTTACTTGTCCTCCCAGTGTCACAGAGTCACCATTAACCTCCTGGACCTGAGCAGAAGGAATCCTCTGCTCCATCTCACCCCTGAGTTCTTGGGTGAAAATCATGCAATTTTACTGATGTGGCCTCTCTTCTTGCATATCTTTGATGGCCAGAAGGTTAGTGCTTTATAAACCACACTAAATCTAATCCTTGTGGTTCTTTCATACCCTGTAATGGACCACAGGAAAGTGGGAATATGTCTATATAACAGCACAGTCAGCGGGGTTTATTTTCAACCAACAGTTGCAAGCCTTTAATGGATTTTCCTGCATTGATTTTATGATTGACTTCCTTTTTTCTTGTTCCAATGCATTCCTCTGCAATTTTATCCTGAAAGTGTTTGGCTCAGAATCAGAAAAATTCCAATGTAATATGAAGGAATGGAAGGGCCAGACATGTTGCACAGCAAGCAACTCAAGCTTTTGAATCTGGCGCAGGTCATTTCCTAATCTGTTCTCCCAGATGTTTCCCACTACTTCTCCTCTGTTCTATCCTATTAACTGGGGAAAATGACCAAAAGTCATAGGAAAGTATTTGTAATGAACAACAAAGGTGGTATTGTTGCTGTTTATTGTAGTTCATGCCTGGTTAAACCTCTAAGAGGGTCATAGAGCTGGATAGCTAGAGCTGTGGGCCAAGCTTATGATTTCAACCAGTTGTCAGAGCTGAAAGCCTTGTGGGCTGCGCTCCAACATGAATGCAATTACAGTTGCGGTCCAGTTGGCTTTATTGTGTTTACTCATTACACATGATTAGTTTATTATGAATGCTTTGATGTTGATTAAATTTATTTGAAACACTGTTTGTGCGGACTAGAATGTCAATAAAAAAAATGTATCAAAAAGCAAAAAAAAAAAAAAAAAAGATTTAAAGGTGCTAAAGAGGATGTTTTGCTTTATACATTTTTGCAATATTACTTGAAACTGTTTTTACTAACTGATAAAAGACTATTTATTAGGTGCACTGAAAGGAATAATATTAATATACATCATCTGTGCACGAGGTAGGGCCTTAAAAACATCAGCCAATCGCGTAAACCATTGGCCCTCTGGCTTGTCAATCACTGCCATGACGTTCCTTGTGAGAGACGAGCGCGGCTGCGCGCTCCAGTAACTTTCCACACTCCACAGGCGCCGCATGCAATGTTTTTGTCAGGAGACAGGAGTAACAACTGCAGATTATGAGTTACCTGCGGTGAGTCCGACATAATGAATCCTCTAACACGACACAGCGAATGCCGGTGGTAAACACTCGTGCACGAGTTTTGGGAGGCGTTCCCTTGAAATTCTTACGCATGCGCTCATTTCAAAAACTCAGTAACAGTCTTTTGTTTCTCAGTCGACGAAAAGATCCTCTTTAGCACCTTTAAGATCAATAAATTTGTACCAATTGGTAAGCGGTAATTCTAGAATAAATAGAGTTGTGCAGGGATGAATACAAAACCTGGAAGACTAATTCACCACTGGTTCAATCATGATTTTCCTATGGGTTTTTATAAAGTTTTTTTTTTTATTAAAAATATTATATTATTGTTTAATATTATATTATATAATTTTTTAGTAAAATAAGGTTTGTGGCAAACATAGATAATACTTCAACGTTTTGTTCTACATAAATTACACACACCATTTTTTATGCTGTGCTTATTTTAAAAATGTTATGTTTCTAATAAGTAACTAAGAATGTTTGTGGTATGAGTAATTTACATAAATTATGTTTACCACAGACCTTATTGTACTCATAAATTGAAAACCCCATTATATAAACCTATAGAAAAATCTTGAGGGAACCATTGGCAAATTAGTCTTCCAAGTCCATGACTTCATCACTACACCACTCTATAGCACCAATTATTATGCTAATCTTTACTCCTATTGGGTGAATGTTATGCAGTTTAATTAATATTCATGAGCCATAAGGTTTATAAGGGCCCACCTCCCTACTTTTCAGATGTCTGCATCACCTGGTGATTACTGAATAAGATGCAGGTTTTTGCAGTGAAACAGACCCCATGCAAGTGAAACAAGAACTCTTTATGTCTGACTTCTTGGACAGAACATAAAGATGGATAAGAGTTGCATGACTCCAGTTCATTCATCAGCTATTCTCTTCTTATTTCTAACAACATATTACAGGAACACAGTCCAGAGGCTTGTCTAGATGAGTTACAAACTTGTTACACTTGCATTTACAGGGCACTGTGCAAAAACATTTGCTATCCTGAGAAAGTTTGCGAATGGGGCAATAACACAAGCACCTTGCTTACTTATAGTGGATGACGACACAATGATCAGGTGAATGGCATTTCTTTACACCTGATGAAAATGTGTCATCAGACCTGACTTTGAGTGGACTTATTACTAGACAAATAGGACTTCAGATGCATTAAGATGATTATGCTTAATGGGAAATACACTATCCTATGTATTTCAGCAGTCTGGCACAAACCTGAAAACCAAGTACACCTACACAAAAATACTCTCATTGTGTGGAAAAGCACATAAGGTCACGATGCTGAAATCGGAACAAAATTTGCAAGGAATTTCACATGGCTGTGAAGTCTCTGTGCTTACAAATTACACCCATAGATATTCTTCTCCTTTAATACACCTCATTAAAGGAGCTGGAATATCTCAAACCTCAATAAGAGAGGAAAATCAGGGTATTTCATGCCATTTTAAAGGCTTGTAAATATCCAGGTTTCACCTTAAAAAAGAAGAAAAAAATGAATATTCTCTTGTGAAATATGTGCTTTTTTATCTCCCAAGACAACACAGTGAGACAGATTTATCAACCTTTAATACACCATAAAACTTTCACATTGAACTCTTAGATACTTAAACTTGTGACAGGCTGTAACTTTTTTTATTTGTATATTTGTTTGTTATTTATATTACAGTATATTGCGTGTTTAGTGTAAATTGCACTGTGCCATCTCAGATTAAATTATTGCATTTTAATATTTTCAGGAAGGTAGCAGGGTTGACCATTTTACGGTCTAATTTGACATTATAAGCATTGTATGCAAGGTCGTGAAACTTGCATACAATGTGTCTCTCAGTAAGAGAATTTAATGCTATTATTTCTATAAATATTCACTTGTTATATTCAGTTGTTAACTGAATTGATGTTTTAAGATCAACCCTACTGACATGCATAAGACAACATCACATAAAGTAGTAAAAAGTAGACTTCAACTTGTCCTCCCAGAGATAGGGAAATGATAACTTTTTTTTTTTTTTCATGAAATAGTTCTCATAGTTCTCACATTATAGCAACACATTAAAAACCACTTAGCAGATCCCCTTAGCATACGCACAGTAACACACTAGCTACTGCATAGTAACTCAATGGCAATCTCCAGAAGATGTGAACATCTTATTGAAATGATGTTTGTTAGTGGCAAGCTACCTGTGTTTTTGCTGTTTAGTGCAATGTGTCCTAATATGGTGCTTAGTCACTGTTCTCAGGTGGTTTCTATTTAATTGTAGCATTGTAGTTAGCAGACAGTGACTTCCCATTGCAATGTAGGTACACAATGGTGTCGTGACTTGCACAGGTGAATGTGACTTACTGACACTTGAGACTGGACATGATGTAACCTTTTAAATTGATAGCTGTCATAAATTGTTATGCTATTCAGTATCTGAATGGTCTTACAGGATGGTTTTCAGTGGAGTTGTGGTGCTGAATATTTTGGCAGGTGGCTGCGGCTGGCACAGTTCCAATGCCCCCGATGACATGGTGTTAGGGATGTGTCTGACCACACTGGGGCTCCCGGTCACACACAGCCCACTTTTCCATCAGGTAACACACATACTCAAAGCACATGTTGTGTTTTTCTGTGCTGCTCTACTGTAGAAAAAAACACAATTATAAGGGGAGAGATTTTTTTCATTGTCACCATACTTTGGCACCCAAGTGGAACAACAAATTAGTTGAAATATGTTGGTGCAAGTCTGGATAGCTATCTTGTATATATTTCACATCAGAATTGAGCGAACAGGAAGGCAGGTTCATTTATTTATCATCTCCTTGTACCGGCTTGGTTTGCATTCCATAGGGCCTCAATCAATTCTATGGATTTGATTGTTAATTAAAAGAATAGTTTCCCATAAATAATCAGTTGTTCGTTGTCATGCTGTTCCAAACCATAAACCAATTTTTATTCTGTGGAAGGAAATGTTTTAAAGAATGTTCACATTACTCTCTTTTATACAGTGAAAGTAAAAAGGGACTAGGGGCCGTCAATCTCAAAAAGGACAAAAAGGCACCATAAAAGCATTATAAATGTCGTCTGTACAGCGTGTGCACTATATTCCAAGTCTTTTGAAGCCATATGATAGATGATTATCTTACTGACCCCATTTTGAACTTTAGTGTCATCACCATTCACTGTGTGGAAAAAGCAGATAGGACATTTTTTCTGCCAGTTACCTCTTTTGTGTTCCATTTAAAGTCTCCCTGTAGTCAATAATTTTATCCCTTAAAATTCATCATTGACCATCAAATGACACATTTAAAAAAAAATTTCCAGTGAATTTTTTTCTTCATACCTTACAATGACTCATTTATTATATGCGTATCTGAATATGGTAATTAGCCCCTTCCCCACTCACTCGCACGAGCTCAAATGATCCACTCTGTGAACTTACTGAGGTAAATGCTGCACAGTGGTATCGCTTTTTACAATGTCGGACACATAACAGTAATTAATATGATTAGCCTTTTGCTTGACTTCATTATTAAACAGCTAATGTGTTGCTAATGTTACACAAACCATGTTTTTTTCATATCAACAGAAAAAGATAGTGGGATATATGAAGAGTTTGGTTTCAAAACGGCATTTTCAAAAAAATGGAGTTTCCGTCAAAATCAGTATTGCATCTGGTCGGTATTGAAAAGTCATTTATTAATTTTGCGCAAAATACGATATCCGTCGTGTTATTCTGTAATGTTTTCTCCCTTTCTTTCCAAAACTCGACAAACGCCAGTCTCCTTTTTCTGCAGAACGCGATATATCCGCTCAACCAATCACAGCGCACCATTCCACCCACTGTAAACATTGAAGACTTTTTAAAAAGCCGCTTTTAATACCAATGTACTCGGCAAATGTGTTTATTTAACCGTGCGGTGGCACCAGTTCCCTTTCGATACTTCACTCGTACTGCGTATGGGGAAAAGTCTCCCTTTTTCCCCGTCACTGAAGCCTTTTTCAATAACGCAGTGTAACTGCATCGTCATTGGTTCACTCATGAGAAGTTGTTGAACCAATGACGGCGCGGCATAGCTGCGCGACCTATGGCGAGAAGCGCGCGAATTTTCCCGCCGAAAGGGGCGGGGTTTAGTGCTATATAAGCGGGCGTTTCGCCGTAGGAAACCAGTCCTTTCTCCTTCAGCGACGACTACACATCTCTTCGCTGATCTCCGCGCTGAAGCCGAAGAAGCTCGCCGCCTGGAAGAAGCAGCTCTCGCCGCCGTTGAAGAGGCCTCGCAGCGGACCCAGCTGAGCCGCCGGACTACGACAGCGCCGGCGCCCTCGTGGACTACTGCCCCGAGCGCCGTCTTCTAGACGCCTGCCGCCTGCTTCCCATTCCGGCCGCCGCCTCAGCCGTCTCCTGCTGCCATCCGGCGCCCCCTCTGAGAGCGTTTCCTCGCAGTTCTATAACCGCTCTAAGAGCATTTCTAGCGGATTCGTCCGCTCTAAAAGAGCTTCCGCGGTCCTCGGCGCTCTAAAGAGCCCCCCAATCGCTGTTTTCACGGCGCCGGCATTTTTAAATGCCACGTCACTCCTGTGACACCTGCAGAGCCCCTCTGCAGGACAACGATGGACACGACGAGTGCGTTGGATGCCTGGGTAAGCCCCATGCGGAAGCCGCGCTCACTGACGCCTCATGCCCGCACTGCGAGTGCATGAGCCTGGCCTCTCTGCGCTCGCGGGTTGCTTTCTTCACCGGAGGCAGTCCCGCCGCTCGCGCCCTCCCGTCCCCTTCCCGCTGCGAGCCTGCGAGGAAGAGACAGCGGGGTAGAGCGACCCAGCGCCCGGAGTCGAGCGAGCTCACGTCAGCCCAGCCCCAGCGTGCCTCGCCCTCTCCCGCCAGAGAACAGTCGCCCGTCAGATTCTCCCACCCTGAGCAGCGTCCCTCAGCATACGCAAGTGACCTCGTCTCATTCGGTGGATCGGATGAAGAGCCGCTAGATGAGTCTATGTCTCTCGCGGCTTCCGAAGCAGAAGGCTGGGCTGGCGAGTCGGACGACCCCGCCCCCCCGCCTCCGCTGGAGCCCATCGAACACGGCTCGGGCATGGACGCCGAACTTCTCCGCGTCCTCTCTAAAGCTGTGGAGCAGCTGGACCTGGATTGGGCTCCGCCGGAAGAGCCGTCACGGAGCCGCCTGGATGAGTGGTTCCTGCCGGGAAGACGCCAGGCCCCTCGTCAACATGCTGCCCCGTTCTTCCCCGAGGTACACGAGGAGCTGACCAAGTCATGGCGCGCTCCTAACTCTGTCCGCCTGCACACCACGCACCGTTCAGCCCTCACCACTGTGGACGGCGCTGAAGAAAAGGGCTACAAGCACCCACCACCCCTGGATGAAGCAGTGGCAGCTCACCTCTGTCCTCCCACGGCTGTGGGTTGGAAATCTAAGAGGGCCCTTCCTTCAAAGCCCTGCAGGACTACCTCCACCCTGGCTTCGCGAGCCTACGCCTCTGCAGGCCAAGCTGCCTCGGCGCTCCACACTATGGCGATCTTCCAAGTGTTTCAAGCCAAGCTTCTCCGCTCTATGGACGGATGCATCTGCCTTCAGGGACCTCCGCAGCGCCACTGACCTAGCCCTGCGAGCCACGAAGGCCACAGCCCAGGCCATTGGAAGGTCCATGGTCAGCCTGGTGGTTTTAGAGCGCCACTTATGGCTCAACTTGACCGAGATCAAGGACGCGGATAAGATGGCCTTTTTAGACGCCCCTGTCTCGCCCTCCGGTCTCTTTGGGTCATCGGTAGAAGGTCTCACCGAGCGATTCACCGCAGCGCAGAAGTCGTCTCAGGCCATGAGACACTTCCTGCCAAAACGCTCCAGCTCCGCATCTGCTTCAAGCCGACCCAGGCCTGCGGCGGCTCAGCAGAGCAAGCCTGCCCCCTCTGCCTCCCAGGCAGCACCGCCAAAGGAGTGTCTGCCAGCGCTCTCGCTCTGCCAGACGCTCCTTCCCGAGACGCCAGGGACCCCGGCCCAAGATTGCGCTGGACCCTGTGATGCCTAAGTCATCCTGATTTAAGAGGAAGGAAGAGGACGGAAGAATGTCTCGCTGCGGCCGGACCACCCCCAAAGCTCCTTTGCGCAGTTTCCCCTCCGCCTCGTTCACATCCGGGCGTGGGAATGATGCTCTGTGTTACAGATGGGCCCACAAATGTTGCGTCTACACATTTTTACCTTTTCTAATAAAGGGCAAATTTCCTCTTCCACTCCCCCGGTGCACAGCCCCCCCTCAGGCGGGCTGTCAGCCGATGTCATTCAACCTCTTGCCACCCGGGTCGAGGCTTGGCGGGCCATCCCCGGGCTGTCAAAGTGGTTCCTAGGGATCATAAGTCAGGGCTACTCGCTCCAGTTCGCCCGAAGACCCCCACGCTTCGGCGGGGTGCTTCAAACTTCGGTGATTTCGGACAACGCTCACGTTCTCCGAACCGAAGTCTTGGCGCTGCTCAGGAAAGGAGCTATAGAAATAGTCTCTCCTCCAGAGAGCGAGTCAGGCTTTTACAGCCGTTACTTTCTGGTCCCCAAGAAAGATGGCGGTCTCAGACCCATCTTAGATCTCAGGATCCTGAACCGCTCCCTCATGAGACGGAAGTTCAAGATGCTGACGCTGAAGCAGATCCTTGCACAGATTTGTCACGAGGACTGGTTCTGCTCACTGGACCTGAAAGATGCCTACTTTCACATCCAGATAGCCCCCACCACAGGCGGTTCTTGAGATTCGCCTTCGAGGGTGTGGCTTACCAATACACGGTCCTACCCTTCGGGCTGTCCCTGGCTCCTCGCACTTTCACCAAGTGCATGAATGCGGCTCTTTCCCCACTCAGACAGATGGGAATCCATGTTCTGAATTATCTCGATGATTGGCTCATTCTGGCCCACTTGCGAGCAGAGCTAGAACTTCACAGATCTGTGCTCCTCAGCCATCTAGAATGCCTGGGTCTCAGGGTCAACCTATCCAAGAGCTCGCTGCTTCCCAGCCAACGCATTTCGTTCCTGGGAGCAGTTTTCGACTCTGTTCGCATGACGGCAGTAGTCTCGCCAGAGCGCGCTCTGGCCATTCAGCAGCTCGCGGCTTCCGTCACAAACAAAGCCTACCTTCCTCTGAAGTCCTTCCAGAGGCTTTTAGGGCTGATGGCTTCCGCCTCCCCAGTTCTACGGCTCGGCCTTCTTCGGATGCGGCCTCTGCAGTACTGGCTGAAGTTTCGGGTCCCCCCCCACGCCTGGCGGCATGGCCGCTTCTGTCTCAAGGTCAATCAGGCCTGTCTATCAGCCCTGAAGCCCTGGTTGAACCCCGAGTGGTTCAAGCGTGGCGTACCCCTTCAGGCGGCGTCGTGGAGGACAGTGCTCTCGACGGACGCATCCAACTCAGGTTGGGGCGCTCTTTGCGAGGGCAGACCGGCCTTCGGCTCGTGGTCACACGAAGAGAGCCATCTTCATATCAACTGCCTAGAAATGCTGGCAGTGATTCGTGCCCTTCACTTCTTTCAGGCTCACCTGACGAGACGCCACGTCCTAGTCCAATCGGACAGCATGACGGTGGTGTCGTATATAAATCACCAGGGAGGTCTTTCGTCCAGCCGCTTATGCACACTGGAGAGGGCCTTCTGGAATGGGCTCTACCCAGGTTTCTGTCGCTCAGGGCGACACACATTCCTGGAAAAACCAATCTGGGAGCAGATATGCTGTCTCGGAGCAATGTCCCCTCAGACGAGTGGATGCTCCACCCCCAGACAGTTCTCACGATATGGGAATTCTTCAGGAAGGCAGAGATCGACCTCTTCGCCTCAGAAGACAATTCTCATTGCCCAACTTATTTCTCGAAGAAGGACGATGCGCTGGCCCACCATTGACCCAGCACCCTTCTTTACGCATTTCCCCCGATCGCTCTGATCCCTCAGGTTATCAGATGAATCAAGGAAGACGAGCACAAAGTCCTCCTGGTGGCCCCGCTCTGGAGGAGCCAGGCTTGGTCCTCAGAGCTGTTCAGGCTCTCCACGAGAGCCCCATGGCATTCCTCTGAGACGGGACCTTCTCTCTCAGGCGAACAGGACAATTTGGCACCCACAGCCAGAACTTTGGGCTCTGCACTTATGGTCCCTCGACGGGAGCCGGTTAACCTCCCCGGGGACGTGTTGAACACCATCTCTCAGGCGAGAGCTCCGTCTACGAGACGTCTCTATGCCCAGAAATGGTCAATCTTTGTTGATTGGTGCTCTGCACGCAACATAGATCCAGTGGCGGCCGCACCAAAGGGTCTCCGGTCTCAAAGCAACGCCTCTCGCGTTGAATTGTTGACGCCATAGCTCTTTGTTACTCCTCCATGGGCTCAGATTGCCCCATAGGAGTTAGAGCTCACTCCACTAGAAGTATGGCCTCTTCTTGGGCCTGGTCCAGTGGAGTTTCTATCAAAGACATCTGTGAGGCGGCCGGCTGGTCCTCGCCGTCCACCTTTGTCAGATTTTACCAGTTGGACGTTCCGACTTTGCAAGCTCGGGTCCTATCGGTGTGATGCAGCGGCCTCTTTGAGCCCCGCCTCAAAACCGGTTCAGGAGTTTCTCCTCTTGTAGTGTAACTTGGGTTCGACGGCTTCGGCCTTCTCACTAGTTTCGTGGACCCCCCTGGCGTCCCAAACTTGTCCAGTCGTTCCCTTCCGTGGCACGGCGTGGTTGAATTCGTTCCCCATACGCAGTACGAGTGAAGTATCGAAAGGGAACGTACTCGGTTACTAACGTAACCTCGGTTCCCTGAGATACGGAACGAGTACTGCGTTACTTGCCGTGCCACGAGGCTGCGGCTTCAGGGTCGTCGCTTCAGTCGATATGGCCTGGTTTCCTACGGCGAAACGCCCGCTTATATAGCACTAAACCTCGCCCCTTTCGGCGGGAAAATTCGCACGCTTCTCGCCATAGGTCGCGCAGCTATGCCGCGCCGTCATTGGTTCAACAACTTCTCATGAGTGAACCAATGACGATGCAGTTACTCTGCGTTATTGAAAAAGGCTTCAGTGACCAGGGGAGACTTTTCCCCATACGCAGTACTCGTTCCGTATCTCAGGGAACCGAGGTTACGTTAGTAACCGAGTACGATACTCTTTAATCGGTAATAACATATAATTGATAACATTAACAAGATGTCCCGTTGAATTCATTTTGGGAGCGACGGCTGAATGTATTTTTAGTAAAATGTCTGTATATAAGATAAATATTGGCAAAGTTTAGACTCTGTCATATATGTGAATCAACTTACTTTGTTGTGTATTTTCAATTTGAAAAATAACTTTTATATTGATGGATTAATTGCATTTTGAAAAAAAAAAGTGTTATGGATTTATTGCATTTTGGGGGAAAAAAATTATACTTTTTAATAATAAACTTAAAAAAATCAAAATATAGATTTGAATTTTTTATGTTTTTATAACCAAAAGATGCCATGTGAAAGTCTGAAACAGAAAATAGTGGTTTTCATCTTGCCACTTTCTTGGTAAAGAAAATGCCTTTTTACTCAAATTAATCAAAATGGAGTTATTGCGTTTTGGAAACAAACTCTTCATATTCTCTTGAGACTCTCCTGCTTCAGAGCACTCATGGTTGATATGCTATAGCCCGTCGGCACATTGACGTAATTGGCAGTTTGTGACATCAGAAACACTAGCGATTTCAAACTGCGGGTTTGAGTCTTTTTTTCACTGCAGTTTTAAATAGAAAATATATTTAGCAATGGTGTTGACTTATGAATTTGCACATGGTTTGTCTTAAAGCATATTAAAAACACAACATAGACATATAAACAACATTAAAAACTTGATTTTCACCACAGGGGGACTTTAAGAAAGAACAATATGAGGGTAATCAAATGATGACAGAATGTTCATTTCTGGGTGAACTTGTAACATTTGAGAAAGGATTATGCGTTCACAATTAGGGCAATAAGTGACTCACAGATGCATCTATATAATCTGGATTCCATCTGTATGAGCTGTGAGAAACCGCTGAAATAATCCATGGTCTCTTTTCTGACCACAGGGCCGACCGGATGATTATGTGAAAGAGCTTCTGGCTCGGCAGAGCCCAATCTCCTTCCACAAACACTGGAACATCAACCCTGTGGCTGTCTACCAGCTCTGGCTTATAGAGCCTAATCTGAGGAGACCACACTCGCTCCCAAAAACCACAGAGGAACTGTAGACGGAGCTTATGGAGTGAGTGAGTGAGTGAGTGTGTGTGTTTATTTGAATCATTTGATAATCTAGAAAACATAAAATCACAATCCGATTAATTTCCAAATATTCTTGTTGAATTCAAAAATGATGAAAACAATTGATTCAAAATGATGGTGGTGATGCTGTTATGAACAGAAGTTGTGGTTTTAGATAAACTGGATACATTTTAGTGCATTCTTCTATGGTATTATGCAGAGAGTTTGATTTGATCATCAAAATTAAAGCAGCTTAAAACTTGTTTACTCTCTTCTTGACAGTTAAATCTATTTGTACAGCAAACATGTAAATCACTGTATCTGTTCTAAAGAAAGCTGAGATACTTATATGCACCATTTACACCATTACATTATTTTGCTGTTAAGCTGCCTCTATGCGTGTGTATAGGCATTAGGCAGAGTAATTTAAAGGTCCTGTTTTTCGTGGTTTTTTGAAGCTTTGATTGTGTTTATAGTGTGCAATATAACATGTGTTCATGTTTCGCGTGTAAAAAAACACAGTATTTTTCACATAATTTACTTATCTGTATACCGCTGTTTCCACTGTCATAAAAACGGGCTGATGACTTCCTTGTTCTATGAAGTCCCTCCTTCAGAAATACGTAACGAGTTCTGATTGTGCCAGCGGTTCCTGTGTTGTGATTTGACAGCAGCTTAGCGCTCCTTGCCCGGAAAGGTCACGCCTCTTACCATAACGTGGAGATGCATGCGCTCAGTGTTATTGTAAACATGTCTTTAATTTTACCCTATCAATTTTATCCGGTGATTGGACTGCGGGATGAAAATAACAGCGTTTCGACGACATGGCGACAAACACACTCTACAAATGCAACTCTTGTATATTCCTGTGGGCGGAGGTTAGTCAAAAAACTGTTTTAGTGACGTCATTAAAGAAGGAAGTAGAGGGATGTAGTCCAAACTGGCCATTTGATGTAGGTGACTTCTGTTAAATAAAATATCTCGCTTGGCATTGAACTTTGAGCTTTAAAATTTTACAGATTTTATTTATACTCTAACAACAACATTACACACTAACTAAAGTTTGAAACATGGGATCACGAAGAACGGGACCTTTAAGACCATTTAGACTACTGTAAAACACAGAAATATATCTGTCAGTACATGCACAGAAGAAGCTGTATCACATTTCACCTCTGTGTGCATTTCACAAAACCTAGTCCTAATAAAAAGTAACCGTGACCTCCTCTTGAAGAGGATATTACTGTGGCAGTACAAAACGTTTATATGCATGCTGCAGTGCAATAAACAGGATGACAAGGGAGACAGTATGCCATGCATGGTTTGGAGAGTGGTCATATTTGATTTGTTTTTAGATACTGTTTTGACAAATTATGCATCTTGGGATTTTGTTTTGTGGTTTTATGCTTTCAGTTCTGTTTCCCATTGGCTTTAAATATGAAACCTGTATAACGATAAGCAAATGTTTTATCGGTTAAAGCTAGTGTGTAATTTCTCTGCCAGTACCACCAAATGGAAATTCATAAATATGTTTTCAAACAGGTTTTCAGAACACTTCTCCTGTCTTCCATTGGTTCTTACAAGCAGATATTCCTGCCCCAAACTGTTTGTTCCACAGAGCCACATTTGGGAGGAAAATCAGCCTTTCTTATAGTTATCTCTACATATTAAGATGGGATAGAAGAAAATATTTAAACTTAAAAAATTACAAAGGGCCTTCTCCCCTCACCATTTATTCTGGGTATAAAGAAACTAGGGGTGACCCTGAATAGTCGACGATTCGAATCTTCGATAGGAGGAGCCTGATTCGACTACCAATCTCACAGTCGAATCGTCGCAGAGGTGTTATGAGACGAGATATGGGGGCGCTCAATATCTGATTTTAGGCCTACATAGACATACCGGTTCTTTCCCATTAGGTTAATATACAGCCTATTATGTTAATACTATAAATAAAAATGTGAAAAGAAAGAAGCTTTTAATAAATATTTTTAATGTGCGTGAATAAATCCATCCTGTGACCGATATAAGTTTCACTTCCATGATCCGTGACTGGCAGATGAGCATCTTTACGGCAGGGATTAAATCTTCAACAATGTCTGGGACAAAGTGTACAATTGGATGCACTTTGAAATGGTAAAAGATGATCAAAAAAAAAAAAAAAACGTATGATGCAAGTTGTGCCAACAGCTCATGTCCTAGAACTCAACAACGACAAACACTGCGGCGCGCTTCTGCCGGCCAACGAGCTGACTATAGCGCGCTATTTGAAAAGACTCAAACGGACACAGGCAGATCGCGTGAAAGACTGGATTTTTGTCTCTCAATCAGGTAGGGTAGCTACAAGTGATTTCAAACTATTTCAGCCGGATGTAATGTGATTTTTGGATTCTGTTAATGTTTAGCTAAAAAGATTGCCACTCCAGTTTAGCGTTTATTGTCTCTGCAGTTAAAAAGGCAAGTTGACAATTCTAGCTTTCGTTATTTTAATAATATATTTAATTTTAATTTATTTATTGATCACTCTGGGTTACCTAATTTAACTATTTCTGGCTTGTGTTTTGAATATAGGCCTATGTTCCCCTTCACTTCATGCTTTTTGCAGTTTGACTTGATCATATTTCATTTTTTTTAAATAGGCTATTTTCATTTATTAGAACGGTATATTCTGTTCTAATTCAATTCTGTAAATTAATGTTTGATAAAAAAAATATATAATTTTTTTAATTAATTTTTTTTTTTTTTGGTGCATCAATGTTGCGCTGTAGATTAGTTAAAGCTTGCTCGCAAAGACAATTTAGCCAATGTAATTTGATTTGCTGACATATGAAATGTATATCTATCTGCAGTGTGGCCTTTCTGCAGTTATTAATATATATATTTTAAAGTTTATTTATCCAAAATGTTTTTATTCGTTTTCTTCTATATCTTTGAGAGTGTTCTGCACATCGTGGCTGTGAATGTTTATCCACATTGCCTTTCATTTGTTTAAAAAATATAAAATCATTGTCAGTTTCGTCTATCACTTGACAGGCAGTTTGGTCGGTTTATAAAAAGATGTTTCTCATGTGCTGTGTGTGAAAGAAAATAAAAGTTGTCTTAAGCCGCGGGTAGACTACAGCCAGGCCTTAATTCATTTTCCATGTCCCGCTCCATCTCGTGCACAGTTCAGCGCGCGAACCTTTCAAAGTAACCCCCCCACGCCCCCCCCCTCCTGTTTAAACGCCTGTTTATTTAGAACCTGTTTGGATGGTCATGCTTCTCTTTTAGATGATTTATATTTTCCAGTATTAAACTTAAGAACCCTTACTGTCTATACATGAGGAAAAACACTTGCGATAGGAGACTTTATTTATTGTCTCTTCTTTACTCAAGAGTACACATAGACAGAGTCAAACATACAGCCAAGGGGTTGAGCTGTTGTTTGAGTAGCAATTAATCTTACATTTTGTCCAGCTTGTTGTCCATCCGACCACCCTTTTTTACTTTTTTCACTGATAATCTGCTAGAGGAAAACATGAAGTAGGCTACTTGGGCAGAATGAGACATCTTAGCTCAGAGATCATCAGTTGACTGGTCATGGCGAATTTCTCAACATAAATAGTCCTCATCGTATTTTTCAGTGCCAGCTTATTTGACAGCAGAAAAACTGAGCAATGAAAAAGAACAGCAATGCTGGAACAAAGAAGAGAAGAATTTAGTGAACTTTAAAAGCCCTGTGGAAATTACAGAGAACTACAAGACATAGATAACATCTCAGTTAAATGATTAAAGACCCTCAAGGAACATGTATTTTTTCTCTTTTTTTTAGAAATAGGATCAAATTTATTATTGTTAAAACATGATATATTTTCCTCCTGGACTACTAACGAGCTCTGGAGTGAGGATATGAGCTCTGTTGCAAAATCTAGTGAGTCGAGTCTACTGAGACAGTGATCGTACTGAAATTAAATCATGCAAATGACTGATTTGAAGCTTATGGGCATCAACACACTTGCATGATACAAATTGTGCTTTCGTGGGAACGGACGAGAGGCTAAGATGCTCTAAGCACTGAAATGCATTTTTAACATTATTTTTTTCTGTTTAATTTATTATTAAAAATGTATATGAATTTGATTTTATTTTATTATGAAATTTTATTATTAATTTTGTAATTGTGTATTAATTTAATTTAATTTTGAAAATTAAAATAAATGTAATAGTCACCACCTTGAAATTTCATCACTGCTGAAGCATGAATATGTATCAGAAAAAATGGTAACACTTTACAGTAAGGTTCCATTATTAATGTATCTAATAGATTTATATTGTAGCAAACATCACTTTGTTAATGGGAGATAAAAATGCAATTTTTTATTAGTAATCTAGTAAATGTTGAAATTAACATTAACTAAGATTAATAAAAGCTTTAGAAGTATTTTTCATTGTTAATGTTAACTATTATAGTTAACTACACTCTCACAAAAGCATTAATACTAAGCCTTTTTTAGATTTATGAATTTTAATTGTATTGTAAAATATCATCAAATTGAATTGAATTCCCTTGTTCCATTAAGATTTATACAAAATGCTTTATTAATCTTGTTTTTTTTTCATTACAATTCTAATGTAAGGATTATGCAGTTAAATTTGTATAGTAAATCATTTTTGAGTGTGATGTTAACAAATGGAACCTTATTGTAAAGTGTTGTAAAATAGCATTGTATTTGTGCCATGTCTTAAGTTGTAAAAACTTAATGTTGCGGAAGATAATTTGTCAAATATTACTGAGTTATGTATTATTTGTAGATTTTGATTCATTGAAGGATCTATCTGTCATTCGCTCTTATTATGAATTCATATTCCCACCTACCTCCACAGTGTTCAAATTAGGGGGTCTGTGTTTAATATATGGACCATCTGTGTTTTTCTGTGAAACATGCTGCTAAATTGTCAAGGGATAGTCTAGGCGTTCCTCTGAAGAAGGGAAATTGAATCCATTGTGACTTTTTTCCCCTCCTCTGAAGACAGAAGATTTTGTTTCGATACCTTGGCAGCATCTGATAGGATTCAGTTGGCAATACTGTGTTCTTTAGAAATAGTGAGTTTCCATTTACTTGTCTGAAGTTTGAGAGTATCTCTTTCTCTTTTGGAACCATAATATTGTCAAACATCGTTGTACTCATTGTTAGGATGATGTACACATGCACCCACCTTGTCTTTAAATCTACAAGAGATGGATAAAGATTTAAATGTATACATTAGTATTTCTGTTCTGGAAATTGATTCTTCTAGCAACCCCTAAATCGTTTTTCTGATTTTATGTGCCAGGGAAAGAAGCTTAAAGAAAATCGGCTGTGTTCTGGGTGTCAATCAGGATTTGAGCTTATAAGTGTAAAGTGACTCACAGCAAGAGAGCTGAACTCAGTTTCCTTTGACAAAAGTTGACAAAAAAGATGACAGCATTTATTACAATGAAAAACTCCCAGAACAGCACTCTTGCTGAGATACTTGCTGATTTAACTCAAATGGCACTTTGAAGGTTTTCAAACTTTTTCAAGGTTTTTGTGTTTCTCTCTTGCTGCTGTCTATAGATAATACTATAATATTCCAAGTAGAGTAGAACAAATACTCTCATGAATAGAAAGCTTTAGGATTCAGCTGTTTTAACTTAACTTAATTGAATCAGTCCTATCATATAGCAAATCTTGTCATGTGTTTTTATTTGAGTTCAGTGCCTAAGATTCATGCTGTACAAAGGCACATTTGGTTTTTAAATTTGCTAAATGACCATACATTATTAAAAAATAATGGAAGTGGAGTACATAGAATGTTTCACAATCCTTTGTTGTTGTTGTTGTTTGACCAATACATTTAAAATGAATTCTTGCTTTAGAAGTTTTCAAAGAATTTGTAATGCTCTAGTTAAACCATGACCAATGAAGTGATGTTATCGGTTAATATAGTGTGCTATGCTAATGTAGTCTTATGTGAACTTGCCTTACTTTCTTCATCCGCTTATTTAAATAACTATAATTTACTAAAAGCGGCGCTACTGTACAGGATTTATGCTATCTGTACATCTATGTGATGTTATCTCTACAAGAGAGATTCGATTTGCTCTGAAAAGCTGCAGAGGGAACAAATGTAAAATTTCTGTAAAGCACTTATACTTCAGAGTGTCCAAATTCAGACATAGACACTGGAATTAAACAGATTGTCTGCTGACTTTGTATGTGAACGCATTTTAAAAGAAATCTTGAAAAGGAACGTACAATCCTCATTCCTCAGAGATGTCAACAATCTCATTGATTTCAGCTTTGGTGGTCGGTGGAATCTCATCCTGCTTTATCCTATAATTTGGAGGCTTGACATCAAAGCAATTGTTCAGCATTGATTCACTTCCCTCAGTGGTAATGCTTCCATCCTATTAGAACAATTGTACATTCTTGCCAAATGCTCCTGCTGTCAGCCACTCTGAATAGCTTGCACAAATATAAATGAAGTTATTAGTTATTTCTTCCAGTATGGCCTTCATGGCATGTGGGACACTTATCACTCATCTCAAATAATCCCCCCCCCCCCCCAAAAAAAAAGAAAGAAAGTGCTGTGTTGTGGCAAGCAGAAGAGCGTTCTGGCTCATGACTCGAAGCTTCTTTGGGATTTTATGGTATTCCAATTTAGTTCTGGTCATGTTTTCTCAGCTCTCAGCCATTTTGAGCAGCTGTTAATGAGGAGAATAATAAGTATCCGTTATATGCAAAATCCGTAAACTACAATGATATTTGTGTGCTGTATGCTCGTATTCCTCTTTTCTGAATGGTTTATTGAGCAGTGTGTTCAGTTTACAGATGAAGTTTTTAATTACACTGGCAGGCTCCTGTATATGTGGGATGTTTCACAAGTCTGTTCTGAAGTTGGCTGAGTTGTAGGGTGCATTAACGTCTTTTCATTTGGCCACTTGTGTATTACCCTCTGTGCTTAAACACGGCACAAGTTAAAGAGCGGGATGCGCTTGATCGACAATGCTAAACCACACATCGTTTGAATTCACAGGTTCTGTGAAGTAGGCCTAATGCACTTCATTAAGACATAATAATAAATGCCACTTAATGAGGTCCATAAAAAGCTTCAGGAATGGCAATGATGAAAATCTCATTACAATACTTTAATGGAATTTTTTGAGTTGGACCGCTAAAGAGCTATTGATGCAGTGCACTGTGTTCACTACCTGACTAAACCAATGACGATGATGAATCAGTAAAAAGAACTGATGCCAGCTCCATTCTGACAGAGCATTTCAGAAAAAAATATGTTTGTTTACTATACATGTGTGGTTCAAGCCAAGGTTTGAATGCTAGTACAATATGGACACAATCAAAATTGAACAGCTGCAACAGAGTTGAGGAAAAGCACTTCACTGCAAGAACTTTTGGAAATAAATTACTAAATAAATGTTGTGTTTGGATACTGGCATGCTGTATTCAGTCTTCTGAGCTAACTTAACCATTCATCAATATGCTGTGCTGGACCACCAGACGATACTAGCACTTGCACCCAGCATGCGGGTCTAAATAGTTTTTTCAGCAGGGTGAGCTGGGTTCAGAATTTCATTATACAATATTTTATCTTTTACACATGTTATGTGTCTAAGTGCTGGAAGTTTCTGTTTATGAGGTTAAATTCCTAATAAAATGTATGTGGATGAATGTCTTATTCCAGGTGATAAAATTCAACTTGTTCTCAGAACGTCATTACCACTAAGATCAAATCAGTTTTATGCCACTAAGAATGTACATTCTGTCCATAAGGAATCAAATCAAAGATGACTGACAATAAACAAGCACAAACGCTGGGCTATATGTGTCCATACAAATACGTGCAACTAATTGACATGCATACAATGCACATGACCTCAGATACGATTTCCACTCATTATTTTCTAATGTTGTCACTGCAACAAAATTCAAGTTTTGATTGTGATGCATTCTATATCGCAGTGTCTCTGCCCACTGCCCATCAGCAATGTTGGTTCCAGAAGTATTTTTTTCCATTCATTTCTCCCATAGGGATTATAAAAAAGTCTTTGTTAAAGCAATATAAGCAATTAACCAAGCCAATCAGCTATGTGGTGAATACAGAGGCCCAGTAGTGCACAACACAATGCAATTTAAACAGCAAATATAAGTTAACAACAGCGGAATCAAGCCACAACACAACGGAAACAAGTCAGTGGACTGTTGCACAAAGCCGGTTTCAATTTCTACCCAGGTAACTTCATGATTAGTTTGAGAAAACTCTGGATTTTCAGGCTCATGAAAGTGGATTGGTTTTTAGCGGGTTTCATTGCTATGGTAACTTACGTCACTTGCCTAACCCTAATAATCGCAAAACTCTGGATTAAACCTGAGTTGACAGAGAACGTTTATAAAATTATATGGATTATGTTTTCAAAACACTCAAATGCAGTAGTAAATGGGCATTGATAGAGTTTCCTATTCAATGACATTAGCCAATCATAACAGTGGCCTTTACTGACTTAAAGGTGCAGCCCCTTAAAAACTGAACATTTCAGACAGAGGGTCAGAATGAAGGTAGAAAACAATAATTTCCTTCAATTTTTGTATCAAATATTAAAGATGAGAAATTATAAAAGTGAAATCACTATAGAAATAGTTGTTAGCATTTTGACTTGCAAGCTCAACTGAGTCTTGAATGGCCTGTCTACGGGCACCGTCTTTCAAGCTGAGTTGATGATCACAAGTCTTTTGTAAAGAACAAAAAATCTGATGGCTGATTCACCCCTTTTTCCTAGTTCTGACTTTAGGTTATTTTTAATCTTTCATACAAAGAGCCTGCAGGAGTCCAATGCAGTGGACTTGCTGGCAAAACTGCACTTTTCCATTTGTATTGGTCTCCCTTGAATACCACAGTTAATATCCACAATCTTCTAATGAGAGCCAAACTGCAGCCAAACATCTACTTTCAACATACATGCAGATTTCTAATGATGATCAGTCAAATCCTATGACAAAATTCCTTCCTAGTTGTTTTTCATGACTGCCATTGGCTTTATTTTCCAAGTTGGATTATTTGTGATTGTGCCTACCACAAACCTTTTAATGTCACATTTAGATTGCAGTCACTCTTGTTCAATTAATCTGTGCCCAGAAGATTGAATGGTGCTGAGGTTGCTTGCCCTCAAGAGTGAGATAGATGGCAATTCAAATTGACTGTGCTTCTTCTGCATAATTTTGAGCGGATGCACAGGATTCAGTGTGAATACTGAGTGAAAGAGCAGTGACATAACCATTGTAGTTGCTTCCATTGTAATAAAATTGTTCTGTTTTTTTTTTCTGTTTTTTTTGGCTGGTGCCAAATAAGCGGGTTACATTGCAATCTTATGACTGAATTCTTGACTTTGCACTAGCAAAGGACACTTTCCTGAAGCAGAGTTGAAATAGTCAATTAGATGTAGAAGATATTGTCAACATTTTTAGAAAAATTTTGCTTTTGCTTGATTCATACGCATACTGCATTCATATGCAGTGTCCCAAAAGTGCACATTTTAAAAACTGGTCGTGCTAGTGTTGTCATTTTGAAGCTTTTTGAACTATTGAACTACAGATTTTTTTATCCTGTGAAAGAACATTTTATACCTGAATGTGTTTCCTGAATGTGAAAGTGAAACCTGAAACCTCAAAAAGTTTTTTTTAAAACTTATCTTATGGAGAGAGAAAAAAATGCACTTAAATGTATGTAATATTTTACTATAAGTTATTTTGAATAATTTCTCAGTGTTTTTTCTTCAAAACATCTTCCTTTGTGTTCCACAGAAGAAGAAAACTATACAGGGTTGGAACAACACGAAAGGGAGTAAATGATGATGGTGATCATGAGGTTACTGCAAAAATGGATTTTTTTTGAGTGGAACTATCCAAGTGTGATACTTGTGATTGCAGAGTGAAGGAAAAAAAAAAAAGGCTTTCTTGCAGCATTCTGTCTGTTTAACTGTAGAGATTCAACACAAGGATTAAGCTGAGGGGAAGAAGCGTGTAGAAGTCCCCCAGACATACAACTTCCTCATTTAATTGGATAAGTAATGACAGCGGATGGACTTCAGAGACAGCAACTCTCTGCTGTTCTCTAAGGCAGTCTGCCAGATAATGAGTGGTAGGGGATACACCATGGAAGAGCAAAACATTTTATTTCTGTTAAGAGTAGAGATAAAAGAAATAACCACTTCTGGATCTGTGCTTTATGGGGCTAAATGATTCTCCACAGGTTATTGCCACCGACATTTCTGCCAGATCAGTGATTGGCACAGTTGAGAACAACTCTGTCACAGTAATTCATGAAAACAGCAATGAACAATGTCCACTTAAGTACAATGAAAAGATGGAAAGGGGGCGATTATCCATGTGTGCACAGACATTTCATAAGACATTTTCATCCAAACAATGCTGAATCTCTCACTCTCTCATTCATCCTTTCCCTCCCTCTTCTTATCAGACTCGGATGAGATTCACTTTCCAGCTGCTAGTTCATGAATAACATTTATTTGTGATTGAGCATGGTCATAATCCATTACAGATGCTGTGTTCCAGTCCTCTTTTAAAGTTTTAGTTCTTTTCTGTTTATATGCTAATACGAGTAACAGAGAAACTGAGGTGACAATCTGTTGTTTTTATTGTTATTTCATATTCAGAATTAAAAGAGAGAAAAATAAGGAGAACAAAGATCACATTAAATGTTTTGCCTTAAAAACCACCTGAATAACAAGTGGATTCTGATGGTTAAGAATTTCATTCTCTTCTTCACAGTTTCAGGATATTTTTGTTGGCATAGTTAAAGATGGCATGAGCAAAATCGCATCATTGTTTGAGCTAGAAGTTGACATGTCAGACTACTCCAAAAACACAAAAAGTGTAGAAAAGCACCACAGGTATGTATGAAAATGGACATGTAGCACTTATTTTTTTTCCACAAGTCTGTTTGATTAAAAGTTTATATTTTCTGGGTGTCTTTTTTTTTTTTTTTAAATTAACATTTTTTAATATTTATTACATTAAAAAAAAAACACGTTGAGATTTAGAATCCATTTATTATTTTTTTCTATTTAAAGAATTTACATGAAATTATTTTATTTTATTCTTTAAACAGAAACAAAATAATACATGGATTCTAAATCTAAATTTGTTTTCCACTCCACAAAGTTATTTGAGTCAATATAGCCAAAGTATAACACATGCTGTCTATTAAATGTGTTTTAGGCCTTATACATCAAAAAGTTGTTATGGATTGTGTTCTTTTATCCTTCTTTATCCTATCATACTTTTACTTTTAAAGGTGCCCTAGATTCAAAATTTGAATTTACCTTGGCATAGTTGAATAACAAGAGTTCAGTACATGGAAAAGACATACATTGAGTTTCAAACTCCATTGCTTTCTCTTTCTTATGTAAATCTCATTTGTTTAAAAGACTTCAGGAAAACACGCGGATCTCAACATAACACCGACTGTTACGTAACAGTCGGGGTGTACGCCCCAATATTTGCATATGCCAGCCCATGTTCCCAACATTATGAAAGGCATTAGACAAGGGCAGCCAGTAACGTCTGGATCTGCACAGGTGAATCAACAGACTAGGTAAGCAAGAACAACAGCGAAAATGGCAGATGGAGCAATAATAACTGACATGATCCATGATAGCATGATATTTTTAGTGATATTTGTAAATTGTCTATCTAAATGTTTCGTTAGCATGTTGCTAATGTACTGTTAAATGAGGTTAAAGTTACCATCGTTTCTTACTGAATTCACAGAGACAAGAGCCGTCGCTATTTTCATTTTTAAACAATTGCAGTCTGTATAATTCATAAACACAACTTCATTCTTTATAAATCTCTCCAACAGTTATTAGCCGTTAGCCATGGAACACAGCCTCAAACTCATAGAGAATCAAATATAAACATCAAAATAAATACTTTACTCACATAATTCGAAGCATGCATACAGCATGCATGACGAACATCTTGTAAAGATCCATTTGAGGGTTATATTAGCTGTGTGAACTTTGTAAATGTGCTGTAATATAATCGAGAGCTCGTGTGGCAGGGAGCACGTGAATTAAAGGGGCGGCGCGCTGAAAAAAATCTGTGCATAGTTAATGATGCCCCAAAATAGGCAGTTAAAAATAGGGACACCTTAGACTTATAAAGGTCCCGTTCTTCGTGATCCCATGTTTCAAACTTTAGTTAGTGTGTAATGTTGTTGTTAGAGTATAAATAAAATCTGTACAATTTTAAAGCTCAAAGTTCAATGCCAAGCGAGATATTTTATTTAACAGAAGTCGCCTACATCGAACGGCCAGTTTGGACTACATCCCTCTACTTCCTTCTTTAATGACGTCACTAAAACAGTTTTTTGACTAACCTCCGCCCACAGGAATACACAAGAGTTGTGTTTGTAGAGTGTGTTTGTCGCCATGTCGTCGAAACGCTGTTATTTTCATCCCGCAGTCCAATGACCGGGTCTGATTCCGGCTCAAATTGATAGGGTAAAATTAAAGAAATGTTTACAATAACACTGAGCGTGTGCATCTCCACGTTATGGTAAGAGGCGTGACTTTTCCGGGCACGGTGCGCTCAGAGCTGTCGAATCACAACACAGGAACCGCTGGCACAATCAGAACTCGTTACGTATTTCTGAAGGAGGGACTTCATAGAATAAGGAAGTCATCAGCCCGTTTTTATGACAGTGGAAACAGCGGTATACAGATAAGTAAATTATGTGAAAAATACTGTGTTTTTTACACGCGAAACATGAACACATGTTATATTGCACACTAAAAACACAATCAAAGCTTCAAAAAAACCACGAAAAACGGGACCTTTAAGGTTCAGAAATGGACAGAAGACAAATAAGCAATGCATCATTCAAAATAAAATAAAGTGTCTTTCTAAAAAGCATAGTTATACCAAAAATGAAAATTCTGTCTTCATTTACCCACATTCTACATTCCAAGACAGGCTGCATGATGACAGAACTTTCATTTTTGAGTGATTTATCCCTTTTTAGGAACTGAATACATTTGAAATCAAATTGTTGTCATGTTATCTGACATAGTATGCAACACAGCATTTTTTTTCATGCTATTGGAAACACGTGAAATAGTTCAAAACCCCATCAGCATGCAGTAGATGAAGTTATGTTAAAGGCTTTTTACTTATGCTGATGTCATAAATAATGCCTGTGTCAAAACAAATAAAATATGAAGTCTAATAATCCCATCCACTAATTCCATCAAAATATGTACTTCCATACTTAGATGTAAGCCTGTGAGCATCAGTCTACTGATGAGGCTACAATAATTTTAGGTATGTTATGCCTAGATGCCAAGCTTATAGTTTCCATTAACATTCTCATTCATCTCTGGATCTTTGTTCGTGGTTTTCAGTTCTGGTCATGCCAGTTTTTTGATTTAGTTACATAAAATCCATGTGACTATCATTCTTCTATTTGAAAGAGTACAACAACCAATTCATTAATGATAAAGGAACATTGGCAGGCAGACGATCACTATACGCCAGGGGTCTCAAACTCGCGGCCCGCGGGATGATATTTTGTGGCCCCCCACTTGACATCAAAGTTTAGTGTTAGTGCGGCCCGCAAGTTATTCTGAAACGCACCTTTTTGATGAGTCGTCGCATATGCCGCGCTCGCCGCACTTTTGCTTTATTTTGTTACCACTTATGGGCTACCGTAGATCTCGTGACAGCTTTCGGCGGCATTTGTTGTCAACGGTTGTCAAGCCAACCGCGAAGTACTTGAGCTGCGTTCAATTCGACAGGGTCCCTACTGCTCCCTACTCCTTGAGCACGGTATATCCGTTGAAGTGGACTTCGCTGACAATAATAACTCATTTGGAATGCACTACAAACGTCATCAAAGAAAGTCAACGACGATTATGATATAACAAATAAATAGATATTATAAATTTACTTTCAAATTTAAAATGGACTCTTCAGATTTGAAGCTGTAGCCTCTCATGCCATATGAAAATAAATTCTCATTTTGGTTAACTGTATGTATTCTTAATCCACAGTCTGGGTCTCATCTCGGGCGCTTTCTTTTCCATGCGCAGCCGCATAGTAAACACTTCTGAGGTAAATAAAGTAAAATAAAAAATGACAGAGCCTCAGCTGCTTTTCAACACTTTTACTTTGTCATGCCTATTCATACAATAAAATATGCAAATACACTCATCGCTATAACCATTCATACTTTCGTTCGTATAATAATAACAAAATGTATGAATACTCAAAACACATGTAAATTCCTCCATTCGGAGAGCCGTTTAAAAACTCTTTCAACGGCTCTGCTCCATCGTAGTTCTGAATGGTGACGCGGTGCGTGATGACAGTTGGGTGATTTTACCTCTCTACTTCCTGTGAAGTGATGTATCGATGTTCCCTTATTCCCTATCCCGTTCGCAGTGCCCTTCGTACTGAACATGTTCGCTCCCTTCGGAATGGAGTCCACTTCGCAGTCCACTTGCGGTCGAATGGAACGCACCTTTGGACATTCCGGCTCTTTTTCATGAGCCGGCTCGTTTGACTCAGCCCGCTGAAAAGACCCGGCTCTTTTAGCTCACAAATGGCTCTTTAAAAAAATAAATGTTTTAACTATGACTTTGACTATGACAGAGGTGAACACAATTCTAATTAAATTATTAAATGAACTCATACTCACAATGTCTCACAATATCTTTAAAAATGCATTGATTTGTTATGAAAAAATGTTTGGAAGAAACGTTAATGTTGAAGAACTGTTAATAAAAAAGATTGAGATGATTGGATCAGTTGTGCTCCTTTTTTGTGGAATACTTGATGCGGCCCAGCCTGACCCAGACTCTACCTCCAGCGGCCCCCAGGTAAATTGAGTTTGAGACCCCTGCTATACGCCTAGACAGCACTCGTTTGTTATCTGTCTAACATTCCACCAGTGGAGGGGGGCAATTGATTGACCTTCTAGTGGTGGCCAACTTCTCTTCTCTGAAAGGCTTTGTGACCCCAGTGTGCATTAATTAACTCTGGCACAAGCTTAACCATTCAGTGTGGCTGGATGGCTTATGTAATCACAGTTTCTCTTCTCCAACATGTAAAAATAAATGAAGAGTAAATCTTGACTGCAGTTGACTTGACAGTTACAATTTAAGTTGTTGCCGTGAGACGTGTAACTAAAAAATAACCCAAACAATGTTTTTTAAATTACATTACTACCTAATATGTTACCCAGTGGTATGTAACTGGTCCCTGGTCACTAACTTAACTGTTAAGTTCCCTACAGATCTAGTATGACCCACTAGCAGTTAGTCAAGGGGCAGTCTGACATACTTTTCAGTATCAAATTAAACAAAAAAATTTGATGACTAAATTGTAAGACTAGTCTTAGCAGTTTATGCAACCAGCCCCAGGCTGAGAAACCAATTACCACCAGGTAGGGCTGGTTTCAGCAGGATGTTCAGTTGTTTTTGTTTGCAAAAGAAAAAGATATCATAAAAAAAAAAAAAAGAGTGATCCGTCACCAGGAGCTTCATTTAGACTCCAAAGATGTAGTCAAATTCTGAATCAGGAACTGTGACTCATCCACTACTGTCTGCCCAAATTCTGTCTAAAGCCTGCTGTGCAAACATTTTAGTTGCAATCACTTGTCCCTCTTGCTGATTTTTACACCAACTTGTCTGAAGTACAAGAATCCATATACAACTACTGGCTGGGACTCAACAAAGTACCAGATGTCACTTTAGAATGCCTGTGAGAGCAAGGTGGTCATCGAGTCACACCAACAGCAACGTATGATCTGTCTGTTTGTGTTTACGGATGTAAAATGATAATAAATGTGCTGATCATTCCAGGCCAGGCAGATGAGATGATCTTGGGCAGTAACACCATGAAAAGCCTGCTGACTCTCCTAAAGAATACAGATGACTAATGGAAATGGGTCTCGCTACCAAGCGATAGTGAAGAGAGCGAGAGTTTAGAGTTAATTTCCTTGCTGTCCAACACACAGAGATAGAGAAGCATTCACGTACCTGAAAAAGTAGATACTGTTAAGCTCAAGCACAGTGTGACGCCTCAGCTGCAGAGTGAACATCTTGTGTAGAGCAAGCTTCCCGTCAACACTGCAATGCCTGTGGATAGTACAGTACTTGTGGAACCTACCCAATCCAAATGTGTCCCCAAGCATGGTAGGCTGAGTCATTACACCTGGGCAGAAGTGTCATTATCTTTAAAACAGACACAAAGTGCTCTAGACAGGAGGAGGACGCTTAATTCGAAAGCTCTGTTCGTTAAGCTCTCACCAACAGGCTGGACAGACAAATGACATAAAGAATTTGAGACTTTGAAGGAGGACCTACTCACAAGCGTAAAGCTAGCACACCCAAACTTCGAACGCATCTTCATACTAGCTGTAGATGCCTCATTTGATAGATTGGGTGCTGTTCTTTCCCAGATCCCAGAGGGTGTCACTATGTCCAGGCCAGTGGCATTTGATAGCAAGATGCTCACATTTTCAGATGAATTACCCAGCTCACAGGCTAGAATTCCTTGCACTTAAGTGGGCAGTATGCGACAAGTTCCATTATTGGTTTAAGGGGTGTCATTTTACAGCTTGGACTGATAATAATCCCCTCACCTACATAGTCACCAAGCCAAGACTTGATGCTTGCGAGCAACCCTGGGTTGCTATGCTAGCCTCCTTCAGCTTCGACCTAAAATATGTACCTGGTTCTCAGAAGATAATCGCAGATGTGTTGAGCAGGGATTCTTTTGTCCAATCTAGTGTAATACAACAATGCAAAAGGTCTGCACTCTAAAGTAGATTTTATTAACTTAAAAACAGTAGATACAAAGACAAACGTTTTGGCTGCTCTGCCTTCAACAGACACTGACAAAGGTAGTATGCAGAACTCATGCATTGTTGTATTACAGAGCTATGTCTCAGCACCTAATTAGCTGAGAGAGCGTGGTCCAATCCAGTGTAAGCCATCGACTTGTAACAGAACCTTACCAGTCTTGGCTCAATCAGGTTGATGGAATTGTAGATTGAGTCGTCCAAGATTCTTTCCAACTTATCACTAACTGTCAAGTATTGAGCCC
Source organism: Megalobrama amblycephala (assembly GCF_018812025.1). Classification (NCBI taxonomy): domain Eukaryota; kingdom Metazoa; phylum Chordata; class Actinopteri; order Cypriniformes; family Xenocyprididae; genus Megalobrama; species Megalobrama amblycephala. The sequence continues at coordinate 52,803,666 of NC_063045.1, forward strand.
TGCTGATGATTCCTCTGGAGCAACTAGAGTTGACGATCAATGTCAGGCAACAGCAGGTGCTTTGAGTTCACAGGATGTAGCTGCAATATTGTACAATATTGTACGCACATTGTTCTGGAGGTGTAGGATGATTCATGGGCATGGAATCCATTCTGCATTTCCTCTATGTGGACCAGACTGCCGCACTCAATGTGAGCACACATTCAGCCATGCAAGAACAGGATACATCAACGTCCTGACAAGCGTGAATGTGCTAGTGAGCTTAGTATGTCCTAAGGCTTCTTAAGCATTGGAATAAACACCAAAGACGGCATGCTTAAAAAGAGACAATCAAATGCTCAAAAGAGACAATCAAATAAACAAAAAGTTACATCAAATTCATAGTTCCAGATCCTCTGAAACAACAAGTGCTTCATGGTCTACTTGATGCGGCTGGTCATCAAGGGTGCTCCAGGACTATTTCATTGGACATTTTTTTTGGAACGTGATGGAATGAGACATAGCAAAATATGTGAGGAACTGCATGCAATGTTTTGTAAGCAAGACTCCTGAACCGAAAAATCATGCTCCCCTTGAGAAAAATTAGCCTACACTTTTCCCTGTAAGAACTAGTCTGCAAAGCATGTTGTTTGTCATTTATGGAACGGTCTCTTCTGCATTTATAGATTCCCTAGGGATCCGAGATCAATGTCCGAGTTTTGAGAGCAAACTGATGGAGTTGCTGAATAAGGCGGGTTTCAAGAAATCACACACCACTCCTTATCACCCAATGGGAAACAGGTTGCAACTGTGCAATTATATCTGATGTGTGGGAGAATTCCACGTCTTCCAAATCAATGTGATGTTCCAACATGTTCTCAGGGATGATACTGTTGGGAAGTATTCGGATTTTGTATCCAGGTTCAAATGTGATCTTGGCAAAGCTGCGAAAATTGCACAGAAGCACAGTTCTACTGAGCAAGACGAGCATGCAAGGATCTTCAAACAGAAAGTGAAAGAATCACCTTTGGCCATTGGTGATGGAGTCCTTCTGGAGAACCGTGGTAAGTGTGGCAAACGGAAAATTGCAAAAAAGTGGGAGTCCAACCTCTATGAAGTGATGTCAGTGACATCACCCATTAATGTCTATCAGATAAGAGACACTGAAACAGGCAGAGAAAAGACTGTGCACAGGAATCTCTTACGTTAACTTTCTGTACAAAGATGCTGGAGTCAATTTACCATCTAAGTCTCATTCAAGTGATTCAACTGCAGACTTGCCTGATCATCCTGAGAGTGATGCAAGAACAGCTCACTGGGTTATGCAGTCTGATCAGCACAACTGCCCTGATAATGACAGTGACTCAGTTCTGATACCTTTAACAGCTCTGAATGCACTGAACAGGGAAGTGACATTCTGCATTTGTTAGATGGAGGACTACCTCCTGATAATGAGTTAGATCAGAGTTCCACTCAGCACTCCTTGACTAAACCAGTTTTTCCACTTTCACATGTAGTCAATAACACTGCACACAATGATACAGTTGACCCTGTAATTTGCAATCAACAGGAACACTTTTAAATAGGCACAGTTAGTACTAGGGCCAGAAGGGCCATTACACCTCCAAAAAGATTGATCTGTGATCTGTGCTTGTGCATGATTCATTACTCTCAGTGATTTCTCTTTTTGATGTGGTGAAAAGCATTTTTCATGGGTAAATTATAAGTTGGATTTTACTGTTTTGTGTTGAGATTTTGTCTTTTCAGAAGTCATTTCAATCCTTCAATTGGGAATGTAAGAGGAATTTAGGGCATCTCTTTAGTCTATGTTTAGTCTGATTTTGGTACCGGTCCAGACTTGCACACTTCCTATTGAGGAATTTTTGTAATTGATATATATGCTGCAGTGTGTCAAGGAGTTTCACATTCGTTAATTTTTTTGATGTTCTGTCATCTGTTTTTTTATGGGTATTGTTACGTTTTCTATTGTACAGGCACTTCCCCAATTTAGCATAATTTAAGGGGGGTGTACTGTTTGTAACTGAGTGTAAATATGTTAAATCAATGCATAAATGGGGACAGTGCTATCTGTGGGGTGAGTGATGGCATTTAGCGTGTGGAATGGGGACCACCCACAGCAGAACGAGACATGCTGTGGAATTGATTAATTCTCCATGCAGTGAATTCCTTGTTTCCAAGTTTTGTACATACATTGTGCAGCTCCACTCAGCAGAAAGACTGCCAAGACAAGAGCATCACATCAACAAATCCATTGCCTGATAAGGCAACAAGTCAGCAGCAGCTTAAGTTTTCGGATGCAGCCCAATTTAAATCAGATGCAATGCAAACCATAGCAGCCCATCGTCTGCTATGTTTGTTTACTCTAAAGTCACCATGAAAGATTTTTCGAGATTTCCCATGTTCACTTTACAGTCGGAATTGTGGTTATTTGTGAATGGAATCTGATAGCTTGTGGTGTGCTGTATTTGACACGTCGCCGGAAAATCTGTTGAATCTATTTTTTTTTATTGTCATGTTTGTGGTCCCTCACATTTGGAAAATCAGATTTTTAAAAAAATATTTTAGTGTGGGCCAGCCAAGCACAACACACTAAATAACTAAATAATACCATAAAATGTAAAACAGTCTGAAGAACATGATGGATAATTTAAAAAAAAACCTTCTGGGAATTCTCCATAAATTAGTCAATACATCTATTCATGTGTCTTTTGATCGAGATATACTTAAATATATATTTATAAAAGTATAGTATAAAAGAACATTGTTTGAAAATATTGATTTATAAAGACAATAGATATATTCCTAATTCTGAGTATCTGAATTTTTGTGTAGGCTAGTCCACTGGTAGTGTATATAGAAATTTAATTCAAATCAACTCTTTCCTTGCCATTCGCTGAATTTTCAGGCTATACGGTAGGGGGCACTGTCACACATCTTCTGAAAGAGTACAGAATCTCTGGATCAAAAGAAGAAGAAGCTGAACCAAGCGATTGAAGAAAGAAAGCGATCATCAAACACTAAACAGTAAAAATCTAAAGTGCCTAACATTACTGAATGAAATGTAGACCCAGGATGAGCTATTGGATTGTGAAGCTTTGGGGGTGTTGATGGACTCGATCTACTGAACCTGTGTTTGATCATCGTTCTGACTCCCCTTCGGACATAGTCTTTGACAAAAATTCATTTCTCTCAGCCTTTTGAATGTCAAATTTTAAAGTGTTTCCTTTTTTAATGAAACTTACAACATTTAAGTGTTGATAAAAAAGGATTCATGAAGCTAGAATAAAATGTTTTTTAAAATGGAAAGAGTTAAAGTACAGTTAAAGGTATTTCAAGTAGCCTAGAAAAATTAATAATACCTAAATAGGAACATATTAATATACTAAAAGTGCAAAAATACTATATAAAAAGTAAGTGATGTTATGTTCACTTAAAGAAAACTTACAAGTATACTTGCACTAAACTAGTAGTTTACTGAGAGTATATTTCAAAGTGTATTTCCATATCGACTAAAAATGTACTACAAGTAGGCTATTAAAATAGTAAACTAGTATACTTATACGTTCACTTGTGCAGTACAAATGAGAAACGTAGCTGTGAACTAGTTGTGTACATAAAGTTTAAAGTCCCGATTAAAGCTCCAATGAATTCCAACCTGTGACAACACTCCTTGAATTTTATCATGATTTAATGTAGCAAGAGCCTCCTTCAGTTCTCTTTGTGCTCCAATAAATTTAGTACCATTATCTTAAATGTATCACTTGTCCACTTCTGCTAACGAAACGTCATAATGCATTAATACATGCATCCATTTCCAGTGACCTTGATAGCTCAAGATGAATTGCCCTGCTTGCCATACACGTGATTACCACTCCATACCTTTTACAGGTTACTCTTCCATTCTTTACATCCACTGGTCTTCAGTAATCTACTCCAGTGTTGGTAAATGGTAGTAGATTGGCAAGGATCCTCTTCTTTGGAAGATCTGCCATTTTTTGTTCAGCTCTTCTATTATGACGTCTACAAAAGCCACATCCAGAAATTATCTTGACAGCTGAGTGGGAGTTAGTAATCCAAAATTTCCTCCTAACTGTGGATAACATGTGGCTTCATCCACTATGACTAAGACTTTCATGTACATGTTTCAGAATAAGCATAGAAATATGCTGATCTTTACCGAGTGTAAGTGGATGCTTGACCTCTTCAGGCATAGCCGCTTTATTCAGTCTTCCTCCAACTCTTTAACAATCCATCATCCAAAAATGGATCTGACACTTTCCCAGATAAAAGAGCAGAAATTTCCTCACTGAATTTCTTTTGCTGGCAATAACGAATGATGGCTTCCTCTGCTCCCAATAGATCAACCAGTGTCAAAACAAGACTCTTAGGCATTGCTTTAACTCTTGATCCCTTGGACTGTACATCTTGATTGATCTTTGGATGACCAGCATTTGTAGCCTTCTGCTTCTTGCCCAAGCGAATTCTTTCCAACAAGATCATTTTCAGCTTGAGAAACCAGGCCACCGCTACTTTGAGCCTCCTCCACTCAGAAAAGTAAGCAATTAGTTGGTCAGGAGGATTAGACACTTCATTCACACTAATGATGTTTACTGTGGTTTCTCGTTTGACCTCTGTGTCATCAGAGTCTATCGAGACATTTATTGTGTCCATAGGCCAATACTCTTCATACAACCACAAGAAGGCTGGACCTTCAAGTCACCTGCTGTTCTTCAGAAAGTTTCCAAGCTTCATTCCACTTTAACCATCATCAGCTGGGATTTCCTTAGAACTGACATCTCTCCAGGAGGGTTCAACCGTTTCTCTAATGGTTGCGATCCTGTTAGCTACAAATGCATGGAAACGCTTGTCTTCAGTGTTGAGGTACATCAGTACTGCTGTACTGTCGGTCCAGAATACTGAAACTTCCAACTGAATATTCAATTCTTCTTTCAGCATTGCATCTACCTTGGTAGCAAGCACAGCTTCTGTCAACACCAAATGGTTACAGCCTTCAATGGTGTCACTCTGGCTTTACCAAGTGGAAAGGCAATGTGATTCCATTTCTCATGATTTAACATTCTGATGTATGTTACTGTGCCATATCCATTTTAGTGGCATCAACAAAATGGTGTAATTGAGCATACTTAAGCTCTCCAAAATCCCCTGGCTTGATACACCTGTCCACAGTGAATGCAGTTAGCGACTCCAGATCCTCCAACCATCTCTTCCAATGGCATAATATGTCCTGTGGTATGGCATCATCCCATTCACAACATCTCCTGCAGAGTTCTTGTTGCATCATCTTGGCAGACAACATGACTGGCGCCAGAAACCCCAAAGGATCATACATAGAGCTGGTGATCGAAAGCATGCCACGTCTGGTAAAAGACTGCTGTTTGACCTCCAACTTTAATTTGAAAGAGTCTGTTTCCACACACCAATGAGTGATTATTAGAACAGCACAGGCAATCATCCTTACATGAGTCCATGTTTGCTACTGTAATAGCAAAGTTATTTCCCTTCATTCTTTCCTTGGGCTGTGATTTAAATCTGGTCAATGTCTTTGTTCCAGTGACACCAAATGATTCCTGAATATCACCATACAAGAGGTCAGAAAGAATTCAGACATGACGTTCTATGAATGTGACCAGATCAATAAAACAAGCTCTACAGATATATGTTTCCATTATGTCATAAGCTGTTATTCTCCACTGATCCCGCAGCTTGAATGGCAATTTAGAAATAACACTTCGCAGGTTTGCAGGCATATCCATTTCTTGCATGTACTGGAGCTCCTCCATTACATTACAACAGCCACGCAAGAACAAAGCATAAGCTTGCAGTGATTTCACATCCTCAGACTTCACAGGTTTCCAAACTAGAGCCTTTTCAATATAAGCAGTAGCAATTTTATACTTGTTGCCAAAGTGTTCATGTAAAAGATTCTTTGCTACTGTGTAACCACGCTCAGGAGCCATGTGTTGACAACTACGCACCAGGTGGTAATGAACAAACACTTGCCATAGGGTTTAATCCATCTAAGTGTGAATTCATGACACTTGCACATCCTTAAGAGCTTTTTCAGTCAAAAGCCTCTAAAACAGCCAGTTTAACAGTAGATGCAGCCAATTCAGCCTCCAAGTCGAGCTGCTCCCTTTTCCTCCTTAAAGGGGCTCTATGTAGGAATGACACCCAGTGGTCAAAATAGGTACTGCAGACCAAATTCAAAATATTGTTTGCCCCGCCCCCTCCTTCAAAGATACGGGTTGCCAGCTTGAGTACACAAGAGGGAGCGCAACTGACAATGAAAGCTAAGGAGACTTAAAGCCGCTTTTCCACCATCGGGCTGAACGGTTCTAATTGCGTAACTGTTCCATTCCGTGCCGATCCGGGCCAGCTGGTACGGTTACGGTTTCATTTTCCACTGTGGGGCTGATAACGGCCGCTCTCTTGAAATGTAATCAAAAGCGTCAGTTGTTGCCTTAATAACGAAACAGTTTACTGATGCTATTAGAGGTGTTATGGAGGATGATCGGGTATTTCTTTTATTATTAATTTGTGTTTACGGTGCTTAGTAGAGCGCTTAGCCAGCTACTGAGAAACTGGTAGCCAGGCAACAGACAAGTGAACAATCCTGTGTGCCGACATCAGTTCAGGCATTCACGGTTAGACAACCGTGCCGAGAATAGTTTGTAATCGTGTAATCGTGCCTTACCAGGCTCCAGTGGAAACACAACTGGAACCATTCCTTACCATTTTAAGATCCGTTTGGCCCGACAGTGGAAAAGCAGCTATACACATTGTAAGCTCATGAGTTGATTTATCTGTGTTTTAATATGCTGTCGTTCATAGAGAATTTTAGATGGATACAGAGGCTTTTTAGGTCAGGTAGAATCTGCGATTCTTTGACCCAGTTTGTTTGTTAGTTTCCATGGCAGTGTTTTCCGCCAACTGGCCACCTGTGATGTCAAAATACTATTGGATAAACTGGCAGCACACGGTTTAGCACAGACCAAAACAAAGACAGACATTCCGACACGGAACGCACATTTCAAAGTAGAATATCTGGCTGTAGAAATGGTTTTCTGAGAAACAAGTAGGTGACCTTAGCATGTTTCCTAAATATCTGCAAACATATTGGGGTATTTTTATGCTTTTTATGAAAATCTTACATATAGCCCCTTTAACTGCTGCTCCTGCTCCTCAAGAGCATGCCTATCCTTTAAAGCTGTGATGCGAGCAACAAGTGCAGCTCTATCTGCTTCCACTTTTATCCTTGCAGAGGATGTAGTGCTGATTCTACTACAGCTCATGCTGCTTTTATTTGAACGTTTACTTTCCACATTAGACACACTGTCATTTGGATTAATACCATCATCAATAACATCAGATTCTCTTACAAACACATTACTTAGTTCATTACACAAAACCCACTGGTTTGCATCAGCAATGCACTCATCATTAAAAATCATTTTTGCCTTAAAACACATTCATGTTCTTCCCTTTCATCAGGTGGCAATAAACCCAATACAGACTCATGAATACTTTTTGCATTATCACATACCTCAGTGAGCTCTTCAAGTGCACTTTGTACCTGTATTTGTCACACAAACAGCTGACACCAGACCCCACAGTTTTATTCGAGGTTGCATTGCATCTCCATAAGAATTAGTCTATTTTTAATAGTTTGTTGCAACAAACAGTCAATACCAAAGCCTATTATCCGCCCGCGTCGGCAACCAGACCATTTCTTTCATTTTTTTAATTAAGTGTGCACACTTATGAATGGCCATAAAACAGTGTAGCGCTACACATACCTCAGTGCGTTGGGCACCATTATGTAACAAACCCACCAAATAATAGGGGTGATACACAGGTTCTCTACTGGATCTAAATTGTGTATGGGCTCAATAACCAAGAAAACACAAGGACCACGATATTAGTCAAATACAAATACAGGTGCTGGTCATATAATTAGAATATCATCAAAAAGTTGATTTATTTCACTAATTCCATTCAAAAAGTGAAACTTGTATATTATATTCATTCATTACACACAGACTGATATATTTCAAATGTTTATTTCTTTTAATTTTGATGATTATAACTGACAACTAAGGAAAATCCCAAATTCAGTATCTCAGAAAATTAGAATATTACTTAAGACCAATACAAAGAAAGGATTTTTAGAAATCTTGGCCAACTGAAAAGTATGAACATGAAAAGTATGAGCATGTACAGCACTCAATACTTAGTTGGGGCTCCTTTTGCCTGAATTACTGCAGCAATGCGGCATGGCATGGAGTCGATCAGTCTGTGGCACTGCTCAGGTGTTATGAGAGCCCAGGTTGCTCTCATAGTGGCCTTCAGCTCTTCTGCATTGTTGGGTCTGGCATATCGCATCTTCCTCTTCACAATACCCCATAGATTTTCTATGGGGTTAAGGTCAGGTGAGTTTGCTGGCCAATTAAGAACAGGGATACCATGGTCCTTAAACCAGGTACTGGTAGCTTTGGCACTGTGTGCAGGTGCCAAGTCCTGTTGGAAAATGAAATCTGCATCTCCATAAAGTTGGTCAGCAGCAGGAAGCATGAAGTGCTCTAAAACTTCCTGGTATACGGCTGCGTTGACCTTGGACCTCAGAAAACACAGTGGACCAACACCAGCAGATGACATGGCACCCCAAACCATCACTGACTGTGGAAACTTTACACTGGACCTCAAGCAACGTGGATTGTGTGCCTCTCCTCTCTTCCTCCAGACTCTGGGACCCAGATTTCCAAAGGAAATGCAAAATTTACTTTCATCAGAGAACATAACTTCGGACCACTCAGCAGCAGTCCAGTCCTTTTTGTCTTTAGCCCAGGCGAGACGCTTCTGATGCTGTCTGTTGTTCAAGAGTGGCTTGACACAAGGAATGCGACAGCTGAAACCCATGTCTTGCATACATCTGTGCGTAGTGGTTCTTGAAGCACTGACTCCAGCTGCAGTCCACTCTTTGTGAATCTCCCCTACATTTTTGAATGGGTTTTTGTTTCACAATCCTCTCCAGGGTGCGGTTATCCCTATTGCTTGTACACTTTTATCTACCACATCTTTTCCTTCCCTTCGCCTCTCTATTAATGTGCTTGGACACAGAGCTCTGTGAACAGCCAGCCTCTTTTGCAATGACCTTTTGTGTCTTGCCCTCCTTGTGCAAGGTGTCAATGGTCGTCTTTTGGACAACTGTCAAGTCAGCAGTCTTCCCCATGATTGTGTAGCCTACAGAACTAGACTGAGAGACCATTTAAAGGCCTTTGCAGGTGTTTTGAGTTAATTAGCTGATTAGAGTGTGGCGCCAGGTGTCTTCAATTTTGAACCTTTTCACAATATCCTAATTTTCTGAGATACTGAATTTGGGATTTTCCTTAAGGCAGGCATACACTGTGCGATTTTCGTCCGATTTTGAGCCGAATTCTGACTCGTGCGACTCTTTTTTGAGTCGGGCCGATTTTCAGCTTTGTCGTGTGTTGTTTGTCGTGCACTGTTTGTGCAGTGTACACGGGGAAACGAGTGGCGATAAACCTCCCCCGACTGGCAATCGCATGGTCGGATGAATTTCTGGCATTAGTTGTCAGTGATAATCATCAAAATTAAAAGAAATAAACATTTGAAATATATCAGTCTGTGTGTAATGAATGAATATAATATACAAGTTTCACTTTTTGAATGGAATTAGTGAAATAAATCAACTTTTTGATGATATTCTAATTATATGACCAGCACCTGTACAACAATTTTATTTTTGTACAATCATAATATTAAAACCCAGGGTGACGCAGGATAAGGAAATCATGACAGGTACCATTCAAATGACCATGTATTTGCAATTAATGATATTTATATTAACTCACGAAGGAATACAGCATCAACGATCAAGGCAACCTATTCAGCACAGGGTTTCAAAGGTTGTTGCGAAATACATTAAATTCATTTATGTGAACACCGAACATGCATAATTTCATTACACAGCAAACCTCAAAGCCATATAAATATCAAGTTGTAAATCACATAAATACCACACATAAATAAATAAATAAATAAATAAATAAATAAATACCACACATAAATAAATACACCAAATATCAGTCAGGACGACATACCATCGATACCACTCAAGCTAAATACCCAGCCGTCGTCAATATACAGTATGGGAGATATGGGAATTGATAACCTGCCCTCATACTCCGTACTCATTGACATGCGCTCACTTTACAAACACATGGCGCCGGGGGACCATAATAGACATAAACAAGGCCTCCCCGGTGAACAAAGCAATACACAGTTATATATATAACAACAATTCATACATCAATAAAAATAAAAATGTACTGCTGGCTTTACCCACTACTGGACGTGGGGTACAGCGTTCGGGGAAATCAACGGCGGCCACCTTAGCAGGGGAAACCCCAACACTACAAACTATCCCTCCCAATCTATTCGCACGTGTCGTACAATAATCTCCAGCCCACGGCACGGCACGGCACGGCACGGCAGCCTCGGAAAGAAACTCAGCAGCACCAACAAGAAATCCCCCCCCTTACGTCACAACACCCCTTATTTGGAATGAGCAGCTTACAATTAGATGCTCCGTTGTGTTCTGCAGCCAGCTGCACTTTTCTTTTTCTTCGTCACTTTTTTGGCGCATTGCATTCTGTGTGCATATCACCACCTACTTTTGCTGTTATGCAGTCATGATTTATTTTTAATCAATTTCTTCCTTGTTTTTGCTCTTTTCTAATTTTTCACATATACTTACATCACTGTACTTTTCGTTTCATTGACTTCCATACAAACGTATGCAAATGCATCAGACCGGAAACGCAAGCTCGTGCGAAAAAATTTGCATTTCACTGCGTTCCAAAGTTCAAGTTTGGTGAACTCTGACCTGCAAGTCACGTGAAGATGTGCGACCAATAGAAGATCGACGGCATGACCTCTTAGCTGAATTAAAAGAATTATATTTTTTTGCAGTAGGGTCGAGTAGGTTCTAAATTTTTACATTTTGAATGTATTACTTTACGTATATGTTGAATTCATGTTTATAAAAAAGACGCTGTAGACCGTGCCGTCATATCACGACTGTTACAGCACCCGAAGAAATTTCGCACGTTCAAAGTCTAGTGTGACCGCGGCTCACTAATGGCAATAACTCCATGCATAAAGTCCAATTTAGTATACAATACATTCATTTATAGCTTTCGCGCTGTTGCGGTCAAAACCTGTTTGCCCTTCCGGATCAGGTACCAGGGTATTTTAAAATACCCATAAAAATTGTTTCTTTTTCATAATTTTTTAAAAAAGGTAATCACTTACAGGGATTCTTTTAATGGCACAAACCGGCACAAATCGAACACAAACAAACAGCACCGGTCTGGAGCGATTTGAACATGGGGTGGAGAGTTACAGAACTGTTCATAAAACATTTTTTCGTTATATTTAAGAAGAGGTCTTAGTTACAATGTTTGTCTTAACGGCAGAAACCAGCACAAATCGAGCACAAATATTGGCACCGGTTTCATGCGATTTAGACTAAGTGGAGGTAAACAACTGCCTACAGCATTAGGAAGGCTACCTAAACTGAAATCTCTAATGTTCACAGCGCCACTCAATGGTCAAAATGAGAACAATACATCACCTTTTCAAACACATTTTGGCTCCTACAGCAGGTATGACGCAATTTACCCTTCGCATAGACCCGCCCCCCTTAGTTACTGTTGCTTTGTCCAACAAGCCGTGGCGCTGTCACACAACACGCAGTGAAAAATACATTGCGGAGCAAAGAAGATACTGACAACATGTCGACAGACAAGACAAAGCAGGTTACTTATGATACGTTTTGTGGCTCTTTAATGTGTCGTGACTATGGTCGTGACAGATTGCTGTAGTGCCTCATCTCAAGAGGCTCGTAAACCGATCATCTCTTCCCACTAGTTCATTTATAGCATCAAATAAACATGAACGAACATAAGAAGAAATGTTGTTTCAAACGCGGAAAGACATCAGTACACACCATTTTTCAAGTTTAAGTCCACCGAGGTTAATCTTCTAATTCCTGACTGCTTTGTCGGACAAATGGGGGATTCAATGTTTTGATTGGTTAGATCGCTTGTCAATCAAACTCCCGGCAAAGGGTCAATTGACAAGCGACTCCTCACACGTCTCTGAGCCTTGGTTAAAATTGCAATTTTATCACGATTTACAAATAGTTGGAAACATTTGGGATATTGTAAGTGCTCAAGTGAACAAAACATATAACACTGGCCTAGTGGTTTTTGGATATTTTACTCCGAGAATCTTACATATTGCACCTTTAAGTATACTTGATAAAATTAACTTGAAATATACTTCTTTTTCGTAAGGGATAGTCTCTACAAACAATCTGCATCTCAATTAAATGTGTTGTTTTAAGGTGATATATTTTACTGGAAAGTAAAACAAAAACAAACAAACAAAAGGCAGGAACACACCAAGCTGACAGTTGGCTGTCAGGCAGTTTTTGTTCATCGGCCGACTAAGTTTTCTCAGCGTGTTCTGCACCGTTGGCTGAAGTTGGTCCCCGTCAGCTTTTTTTCAGCCAATTCGACATGTTGAATAGGTGTCGGAGCTTGTCGGCTTGGTTTGTTCCTGCTTTAACGGTAGGTGTCCACTGGCACAGGGCGGGCGGAGCAGAGCGAGCATTTACAGTTAATTCCTATGGAAGTCAAGCTTCACAATCCCACAATGCACCTCGCGAACGTGAAGCTCGACTTCCATAGGAATTGACCCTTCGCTAAGCCACGCCCGAAAACCGCCACAGGCCAATCGTGGTTTAGCAACCGTTACTAGGCGCAGGAGGTCTGTCAAGCTTTCGAGTGAGGGAACATGCTGAAGCGTTGTGCTTATGCATTGTGTTAATCTGATACCCGGTATCCTAACAGTTTAGACGGGGTGGTGGAATTTGTTTCCCTTCTCGAAACCTAAAACCCAAGTGGAGAAGTGCCGGTTTTCTGACAATTTGTGCTACCCTGTCAGATTTTACTACCTACCATTGAAACAGTGGTCTGAAAAATGCTAACGTTACCTATCAGATTGTGCTTCCAGCGTGATATTAACGTGGTTTATGGCTTTATTAACATACACTTTCCCCAACCCTAAACCTACCCTTAACAATAATGCAAGTACAGTAATTGTGTTTTATCATGACGACAGTGGTGTAATATTGATGTATGCTTATGCAGTAAGTCCAGGTAGGTTAGCTAGCTAGCTAACTCAGCACATCATTGCTTGGAAATAATGACGGTTCTTTGTTCATAATGCATATATTTGAACGTGAAATAATATGATTAAAGGCAAGACGGAGTAACGTTAGCCTGGCCTGCTAAAAATATAAGCGGGAGAATGTTATCATTGCAAAGTGGTCAGGCTAACGTCATGTGTTTATTCCACAAGACTTATGGATAAGCTGTTTGATTTATAATTATTAGGTTATTTTCACAAATTTCACTTAACCTGCTGTGGATGAACAAAGCTTTTCCTCAATAATTTGTGTGTTTCCCATCTGAATGGTCAGCGTATGAGGCGGCTGCTGCTCGCGCTCGGAGCTTTCCCTGACAGCAACATAGTGTCGGCCCAGATCCTGCCCACATCAGGTCCGTGTGTAATCCACATGTACCAGATGTGGGCCGGATCTGGGCCACACTATGTTGCTGTCTGGGTTAGCTTCAATTTTGATCAAATTATTTTCTAATCGGTTGCATATTATGTCGTGGATATATCCCTCGAATGCATACTGCAGTCCCTTTTGTCTTGCTCTCTCAGACATTTCACCTGTTCGCCAAAAATGACTAATTATCTCCTTGAAAATGTCTGACACCGTTGCATACACACAAATGACTTGCCAGGCTCGAAAGCTTGACAGGCGTAGCAACAGTAACTAAGGAGGGCGGGGCTTAGCGAAGGGTCCATTGTATCTCCCTCCAAGCATACGCAGACACAAGTGGTTCTCTTTTAACTGGTTTAATTGAAGACTTTTCTTCAATGCCACCGTGAAAACTAAATAGTATAAATGACAATGCAAAATCACGTTAGCTTGACAAAATGAAAATGTGCGCAACAGATATAATGGCATTTTATAGACACAAAATGCAGACAAATAAACAAAATACCTCATTGGCTGCATGCTGCACGAAAGGGAAATAATCTTATAATCTTCCTTGTGAGTGTTCAAGTCCTTTTTGTCGATAATTAACCTTTATCGGAGCATACAAAATGTCCGTGCTTGCTTGCAGGAGCTGAGAATCTGACGTTAAGTCAGCATTTGCGCATAAACTTGAACCGAGCCTTCAAAATAAAAGTACTGCAACTTATAATAAATAAAAAAATGTTTAAACACATAAATAACAAACACAACTTAAATTATTAATTATGAAAGTGATTTTAGAAACCAAAATAAAAAGTTACACATAAATTATATACACAATTTAAATGGCAGCATTTAGGCCGTGTGTCCACTAGAGCGTTTTTAGCCAGCTGAAAACGCTAGGCGCTCTGCTTAAAATGCCTATCTGTGAGCGCTTGAGAGCGCTTCTGCAGCGCAGCGTTTTTTTTCCGTTGAGACGCTTTGTTGCTATGATACAGAATATCAACGGCACTGTTACTTGTAACTGATTTTATAAGGTAATTTGTTTCAGGCTAAAAATGTTCACACAATGCGGAATTACTTGCTATGTATGTTCGGAGACCAGCAATATTAATTTCTCATCCATTTTGTTTCTGTTCGTTGATGTCGCTGTACAGCAAGAATGTGACAGTTGGTCGGAGTTGTATTTGTCCCGCCCCTCCTCCACTCTGATTGGACGGCTGGCTAAAACGTGACAGTGATGAGCGCAGCGTTTTACTCAAAGTTGAACATTCTTCAACTCGAGGCGACCAGTAAAAAACGCCGAGCTCTCAGCATTTGAGCGTGAAAAAGACGCTCAGCGCCTCGTTGCGCTCCTGGCGTTTAAAAAAACGCGGCGCTCCCATTGAAAACAATTGATAAAGTATGCTAGCAGCTGGAAAAGACGCTCTGGTGGACACACGGCCTTACAGGAATTAATTGAAAACGCTCACTCTGCTCCGCCCACCGTAAATGTGGTTCATGTATGCGCATCCATGGAATGCTCCTCAGTGCGATCCAAACGGGATATATCGCCCTCTGAAGGGTACTTCGGAGTGAAAATAATCATGGTCGCCATATTGAAGGGTCGTTCCAAACCGAAGTGCCCAAAACTGGCCACTTCAAAGGGCCCTTCGGAATGAAGGATTTCGAAGGGTACAACTGACACTTCGGACCCCCATGATCCTTTGCACAGTGAAGTTCTTTGACGTCACAGAATAGGTACAGGAGGTTAGGAGTTCGATTTTACCTATAAATGTATATATAGTATTTTTCTATACTATGTAGCCTAATATTTATACGAGTTAGATTTGGTACATTATTACAACAAAAATACTTTACAGCTCCCTTTATCAATCCATTCAAATGTTTCAAATACATATACAATATGGTGCGATAAAACCAAAAATAAATTTATATAAACTAACGTTAAACAAAGGGCACAGCTTGCACAATCTACTCTTCCTTGATTGTCTCCTTAAGATGACGCAAAGTGCGTTCCAAAAAAAAAAAAGGTTTTTTTTACCCCTACCCCCTTCATCCCTTCGAAGCTCTCACTCCGGAGGGTAAACCCTTTGAAGGGATTAAGCCCCGGGTATACTTCACTTTCCGCGCCCGGACGCGTCACGCGCGCAGTCCTGTCTGCGAGTCCCCCTCGAGGTATCCCTCCTCGTCTCCTCGCTCCTCCGTCCTCCATCCTATGACCCGGAAAACGATCGAGCTCAGCCATCTTGAAGGACATCTCAGTTCTCTAATTGCACCGCGAGGAGGCGAGGAACGAGGAGTGAGGAGGCTTCCTGAGGAGTCATGAGTGAGGATACACCAGTGCATCCTTTGCGGAAGTCTTTCTGGTCGAGAAACGTGACGAACGCATAAATTCTCCTCCCCCCTTCATATCTGTCACAATAATTTAAATTTAAATAAACTTTATACCTCATATATTTCAACGGGGCATCTTGCTTTATTAATATTTATTATATATTTCTTTAAATAACCAAAATTTTTCAACATGTGGGTATCCCTCGTGTGCAGCTGATGACCCTTTGAAGTGACGCTAAGGGAGCGAGGATATATAATTTCACTTGATTCAATTCCTCCGTCCTCGCATCTTTTCCTTGCTTCCTTCCCTCGCATCCTGAAGGGGTGGAGCTAAGACGCAAGGAAAGGAAGCAAGGAAAGGAAACAAGGATGCACGAATAAGAATTGAGAAGCACCCCAGGGATGCGCGCGGATGATCGCGTTCGACACATGCGCAGTACATTTTTTCTATGCTCTACCAGACATCGGAGGGCAGCACTGAGAAGATTCTTCCATCGCTGTCGGCAAAACGCTTCATCCTTTCCACTATTTTTTGCTTATCTCCCTCCATGAATTTGCCGCCCTAAACACGTCTTTGTACTCTTTCAAACATGAATTGTACAAATGTGGGTACTTTCTAATCTCTTCGCACAAACGTTTGTCGAGTTCGCCGTCCATTGTCGCGTTTTTCTTTGTTTTTTCAATCGTGTTGTTTTTAAACCGGTCTTTTCACACTCTTCTTCGATGGCTGAACACTGTGCTCAATACTGTGCGTATTGCCACCTACTGGACTCTTCTGTACTGCTGGCGCATGCGCTGTTGCACGCGGACTGTCCGCGCGGTCGGGGTGTGCGGCCGGCCTCGAGCCCTCCGCATGACGAAAATTGCGTCATGCGGACGGTGCACGAACGCGGACGGCCGAAGTATACCCGGGGCTTTAGGCGATGAGCCTTTCCGAATGGAACGCAGGGCCTCTTCCGGTATCAAAACGCAATGCATAGCACATTAAAATAACTGAAATAATTTATAAATTGCATATTGCTAACATAAATTGCATTAGTATCAAATCAAGCAGATGTGTTTCTGGTGGTTAAATTATTAACGCGGCATTAAATGTAGCTATAAAAAATCTCACGCTTCAATAGCCAAAACTTTCACGTGTTTGTGAACATACATAGGCTACCCGAAAGAGATGCACGGGATTCATCTAGGGCTTTTTTCTTTTTCTCTTTTTTTTTTCGCAAAGCATCGCCAGACAGCTGTTGTCTTTTGTCTGCTGTTGTCACAAGTTGTCAGCCAGCTGCAAACATGAGGTGCGGAAATTAATGGCGTGTCGCGGAGGTAGGGCATCTGAACTCGACAAAGCCGACCTGATAGTATTTTATTTATTTTTTTGTTTTCAGTAAATATATTTGTTTGACAGGGAATCTGTGCGCAAACAGGAATATATATTCATTTATTTTTAAAAAGGGCACTTTCTCTCGAGGAAGAAAAGGGCAAGTGCTCAAGCCCCCTTTTATGTCTGTGTGCACGTGACTGTATAAAGAAGTGACTTAAAATAATAGGCTATTTCCAGCAAATGTAAATATTTTGTTGACCTATTTGGGCCTATGAGGTGTAATTTATTTTCACTCAGTTTGGCTGGTTTTGTGTGGCTGTAGTGATGTGTAAGTGTTCCACGTGTTCTCATCTCTCTTTATTTCACAGAGGAAGATGATTTGGCACTCTCACGAAAGTGTAAAATGAAAACAACGACCTCTGGCTTTACTATGTACATGTTTTAACTCCTAACCACGAGTCAATGACGAAATTCTCAACGAATAATAACGAGCTCCGCTCCAGCACATTACGCGTCTATCAGCGGGAGCGTCGTTGACGCTGCAGGTGACAGAAACTGCTGGATCAACCGAGCGATGTTCCACCGTTCATTCCGACGAAAGCTACAAACGCACATCTTCCTTTGGAAATAGTGTGATTTGGGAAAAGACGTCCCGGTCGGTCATGCTTTTGGAGGACCGCTGTGAAGCTTCAGCATGAAATCCCTAAAATATCCTTCAAACACTCTTCTGGAATTAACCGTCATTTTTCTTTTCATTCAAAACTCAAGGATGGAAACCGAAGGTAAGATCTTCGTTGGCGCTTGGATTATTATTGTGTAATGGTAAAATGTAAGCTAAATGGTGGTATTTCTCTTTTTCCTTCAAACTTTTACTCATTCGTCCATGTGATCTGCTAACCTCTTAAATATGCTAGTCATTATTTCAATGTAGACCGTTCTGATGATTATTCGACGTAGCTAACTTACCGAATGGAGCTATATAACTAAGAATTAAATCACACGCGACATATACATGATCATCAATGTATTATAATTATAGACAAGACGAAGCAGCTCACTGAGGAGAAGAAAACACCTCTGAGGAACTTTTGACCTTTCTCGCGGTACACTCTGTTCTTTGGCATGGCAATATTTTACTTGATTAACTACCCGCGTCCTTTAACTTCACGAATTTAAGATAAAACAAAACGTGACTTTTCTCGCTGCTTGTCTAACTACTGGACAACGTTTCATACAGGTTCTGATTTAGTTGGTCAGTCACTCAGGTGCTTCTTTCCACATAAAGACTAAATTGAATGTCTTCTCAGCCTGTGCGCACTGCGGTCCCTGGCACGGGTTGTCACTCAGACAGGTTTTGAATATAAAGTTACATTGCCTAAGACGTAAAGAAAAATAAGCGTTGGACATCTGACTGAGTATTTGTTTTATGAATAAAAAGCAAATGGGCCAGTGGATGGAGAGCTATAGCTGCTTTATTGGGGAAGTTTTAATTTAGTATTCTATTAATTACATTTATTTTCAGTCTTAGTTACTGACTTTATTTTATTTATTTTTTTGTTACTGCAATTTATTACATCGAATTTTAATTATTTATTTTCTCCCTTTTCATTTACATATCTTAGTTCACTCTATAAATAAACCTTATTTAAAGAGTTCACATCTATTTAGTTATGGGTTGTTGACACTTATTTAAGCATCATGTTCCTTTGAGATTTTGCTGTCTTTGTTGCAGGTCCTCTTATTTTCCCTTCAAATTCATTTAATATGTAGGCCTATCTTTGACTTAATCAAATCCCATGGTTATATATTACTGAAGTTTTATCCTTCTATTACTGTATGTCAGAAAATAAGTAAAGACTTGTGACTGCAATCCAAGATGCTGTAGTAATATTGCTTCTGTTTGGGGCCAGATTGACCATGGCCAAAAAAATACAACAACATTTTTTTGGGGTCACAATTGCCAGTAAAATACCCTTAATAGTATAAATGTACTTGAGATGTAAAATTATGACCAATAATACATTGTTTTAAGTATAAACCTCACAATTTGTTTTCATGCTTAAACAGTTTGCCAGTATGTATACACATTGAACAAAACAGTTAGCTGGAGTGAAATATGCAATAAGAGAAATTTTCATGTGAAAATTATTTGCATTTATTCATCTATATCTGGAGTTTCTGAGAATGAATATAACCAATGACTTTCTTTTTTTCTGGTTTATGTCAAAGACTATAGTTTATGTTCGATGGATTATGTTGGAATTGTGTTTATATGTATGTAGCAAGTTTTTAGAAATATTACAAGGGCAGTACCCTAACAAAATATAAGGGTTAATAAATAAGTGAACTCAGCATTCATCTGTTTCTTATAGAACCATGTGAAGTCATATTCCTCTCTCGGATAGAGTTAAATAGACTACAGGCTTTCATGAGGTGAAATAAGGTGACACAGGCAGACAATACAGGGGATCTGTGCCCTGGTGCAGAGGGATCTTATATCAGATGCTTGAGTCAGAAGAAGACTAAACACCATTCCAAATCATCATAAGAGTCATGGTAGATGCCATGTTTTATTTAACAAGAATGAAGATGATGCTCTGAAAGACAGACGTGCAGTCGGTTTAATGCGCTTTAATAATGAATTGCAGGCAGAATGAATTTCAGGGTGAATAATGCGCAAAACCATTCTTACAGTATGTAAATTGTTACATTCAGTTCAGTGGGACAATGGACTATTTGCAGTGTAGTCTACTTCATGATGCACTTCCATTTTGAAATAGTACAACTAATTTATTTCCGTTTATGAATATCTTCAATGTTCTCTAGTCACTAAATACCATTTTAAACTCAATGGAACAAGAAGTTTTAATCCAACCCAAGCTGATCTGAGAAAGCAGCGGGTGGTAAACATAAGTGATTATTTCCCCACAGGGTGTCAGTGCTCATCTAAACTAGAGAGTGTGAGACCTAATAAATAAGATCACTACGAAACTTTATTTATTTGTATTAAATATTTGAATCACTCTTCTCTCATTTTTCATTGTCAGTCATTTCACTGTATATAATTTACATGTTTATGGCAAAATTCTTAATTAATATTCAAAGTAGTAGCGCTTTCAACACATTACTGTTTAAGATTAATTAAATATTTAACATTGTGAAATTTAATTAAGGTACATACTGTATGTTACATGTTCATTGTTGTCTTCCTTAAGTTTGACCTAGTTTTCCCCATTCTGTTTAATTAGTCATTTCTTTCACCTGTGTCCTGTTAATCATCTTAAGTTCCCTTTGTTTGCCTCTTGTATATATACCCTGTGTTCTCCCTCATTCCTAGTCTGTTCTTGTTCATGTTTTGACTGCGTTTAGTGTGATCCTGCCTGTTTTTGTCATTAAAGACTACTCTATGTATTCTCCTTCGTCCTTGTTTTTTGCTACACTCACGTCATGTAACACCGTATCACACGTGCATGCATTCAATCATTTAATTTTTAAAAGACTGTAATAAGAGCACCAAATGCATACAAGCAATCCTTTTTATCAGTCAAATTCATTTAGAAAAGTAAACAGGTATGAAGAGAAAAACACTGTTAATGAGAAGATGAGCACTGGACTACTGCAAGTTAGTGGGGAAATATATATTTATTTATTTATTCAGAATGCACAGTTTGAAAGAAAATATATATTTTTAAGAACATTATTGGGTTCAATAATACATGTTAACACAAAGAACAATGTTTTAATCGATTGACAGCCATAAAATGTAGTAATAATCTGCATTCTCATGAGTAACTCTCTGTATGTAGGTGCACTGATCGCTGTTAACGGAAACTCTAGAGTAGTAATAAGAACAACCCGGAAGTAGTTGTGCAGGTAGTCCATTTACAAATATACAAATAAATTTATGAATTATGCAGAAATTCAAGCATATTGGGTTCAGCCTTAGTCATTCGGCCTAAAGAACAAATTGCAGTGGTCAAAATAAATATGTGGTTGTAAAAATTTGACCTTAAACGTAGGGTAATGAACTTTGGAGAGGCTAGCAAAAGCAAGCTACCTTTAAAATCAGTATTGCCAGATGTCCAAGTATCGTACCAGAAGCTCAAAATGATCATATTTGGAAGAAAATTATCATACACAAGTTTTTAGTATAGACAAATGAACTAAATTAATAACTAATGATTTTTACAATGGAATGAATCAGTACTGAACTTACTTAAGCTGAGCAATCACACTATTTTAGCTGCTGTACAGCCAAAATTATGTTCCCTCTATCTCTGTAAAGTTATACTTTGACACAATCTGCATTGTAAAAAGCGCTATATAAATAAAGGTGACTTGATGAGTCAAACGTACAGAATGCAGGCTATTTATTTAGACCAACTTTTTGACATGACCTGCAAATTACCACAATAGATAAATAGCTAGGCATACCTTAGTGGGAAACAACTGACCTAATCGCTGCGGCAGGAACGTTAACTTGTGCTCGTGAGAGAGAGAGTCATTCTCCATGTTGATTGGCTGAGAAGACGTAACATGAGATGAGATGGAAGACATGCCTAACAACTGTTCACATTCTCCTTACAATCATGACATAGAGGATCCACAGCTAGATGAATGTAAGCCGATTACAACGACCATCATTTGAAGTGTCACAAAATCCTGAAATTATCGTGCATTATGGGATTTTTTTTCCGTTATTGATCGTACATCGTACAGAGGTCAAAATTATCGTACAAATACAATAATTATCGTACGTCTGGCAACACTGTTTGAAATCATAAGATCCCACCTTCCCTTCAGAGCACTCTCCAAAGCCACGCCTCTTTTACAACACATGAACATGCACAGCCAGAGCAGAGTCTGCAAAACGTCACAAGACGAGGGACGGCGTTAAATTACCTCATGTCTCAAAGCACATAACATTGCAATAATAATGAACGTAAACAACTTACGGTGCTCTTGTACCACCGGACTGCTGCAAATTCATTTCGGCGTTAATAGCATTGACATAGAAACACAAAGTCTGGTTTCTCCCAAGTTTCGATCTAGAATCATTGTATTGTGAATTGAGAATTGAGAATCGATATATTGACCCAGCCCTAGTAATTACATGGCGTGAACGCAGCATAAGCTCATTGTTTTAGTTCAGGAGGAACTGTAAAAGGCGGCTGCTGTTTGTTTGCTGTGCTCGGTAACTGTCAACAACTCTACATTGCCTTATGGCTCATCATCTCATTGATGACATGTGATGTCTGTGTGAGTAGGTTGTGTGGAGGTATGGAAATACATAGGTTGACAGGCAGGTAGGACATCCATATCATTACTTTCGGACGATTGCATTCATTGCATTCAGACCGAATAAGCAAGTAAGCAATTTCTGAGAATCACTGTTGATATTTGAAATCAACACCCAAACAAACACACCCCTCCCTTCATTCCTCCTCCCCCAAATAACAAACACACTACACAGGCAACCACTAACAGCTTGTGCATCGTACAGCTCGCGCTATACGAACGAATCAGCTGTGATTCAACAAAAACAACAGCATACAGCAGCATATCTTGGTTCTGTGAAACAGCAAAAACCAAAGTTACTCTAACGTCTCTCCAGCGCTGGAACGATTTTCTTCTTCCAGTTATATACCTCTGACCTTTTCCTCTTTGATAATATCTCAGCCATATTTACAGTTTTCCTACAAATGTCCAGCTTGCACACTCTCTCTTCTCCTCCATCATGACCATAAATGCCCCCTGTTTCTGACTGGCTGCAAGAGTGTTTGGGTTCTCCGTTCCACTTTTTTTCCCTCCTATTTACACAGCCAGTACTATGTACAAACACAATATTTTTGTATATTTTTGTATAATATTCTTTAAGCACACCCACAGAACAGAAATGGTTTGTATAGGTATTGATTTAATTTTTAAACAGCGTTCTCAGAAATTGCTTACCGAAGCTTTAAGTATGGCATCTACCCTGACTAAGGTTATGTGGTTCTTTAGAGAGTAAAAACATTCTCAATGCTAATTTACTGGTTCTTTGTTTATCTGGGTTCTTTAAAGTGCCAGATCTAAAAGCAAAGACATTTTATAGTAAAGAGTGTTGGGTCTTTGTTCTATAGCCTTGGATTTTAGGCACCTTTGCTCAAAGACATAATATTACACATGGATTTTAAAGATTACACTCCAAATTCTGTCCAGGGTTTGCCCTATCGATCAGGGAGCACTCTCAATGCAAACGTGCCGTGATATCAACATCTGTTTTGATCGATCCCTGTCTAAGAGGAGAGAAACCCATTTGTTCTGATGGTAGCATCTGCATTTCCATATTTCTATCATTACATTCTCAGCTAAAAGTGATGGTCAGTGACAAAGACCTGCACTGCAGCCAGAAGATTAACTGCAAATGAAGTTGTAAAGAAGCTGTGCTTCCTTAGATATTTATTAGATGCTCATGAAGGCTCAGTTATTGCTCTATCAACTTAAGCAGTTTGTTTTCCCACAGGACTTTGCTCTATTAAACTGATTATGGGTAGGCGGGCTATTCTTGTGTTTTTTATTTGATTTTGAGGTTCAGGTAATGACTTGGGCTGGATTTCCCAAAACCTTCTTAACTCTACGGCATTCTTAAATTATACCTTAAGCTGTACCTTAACGTTAATACATCTGTAAGTCATACTTTCGTAAGGTTGGTCTGGACCACTCTTAGCTATACCTTGTCACTGTTGACAGTCAATACGAATATAATTCTGAAGCTGTAATACACCCAGTGTTCGATTAGGATTATGGCAAAGAATAAAATGCAAAGATTCACTACTAAATTCAAATGTGCTTTAGCGCTGATCCAGAGACAGATGCACACTCTGCGCTTGTCGTGTCACAACTATTCGCTGTTTTTAACCTCATCAGGTTTATTTTGTTTCAGATTTTTAAATGCACATTTGAATTAAGTAGGCTACTGCATAAAAAAGACATTTGTAGTTTGTTAAAATCAAATTCCATACACTGATGTACGGAAGAGGATTAGGGCCAAGCAATAATAAAAAAATAAAACCATCTCGAGATTAAAGTTGTTAAATTTAGAGAAAAAACTCGTTAAATTTAGTGAAAAAAGTCGAGATAAAATGTTGAGAATAAACTCGTTAAATTATGAGAAAAAAGTCGTTAAATTACGAGAACAAATTTGTTAAATTACGAATTTGTTCTCAATTTAACAACTTTTTTCTTGTAATTTAATGACTTTATTCTCTTAATTTAATGACTTTATTCTCAACATTTTATCTCGACTTTTTTCTCTAAATTTAACGAAATTTTTCTCATAATTTAACAAATTTGTTCTCGTAATTTAGCGACTTTTTTCTCGTAATTTAATGACTTTATTCTCAACATTTTATCTCGACTTTTTTCTTGAAATTTAACGGGTTTTTTCTCGTAATGTAATGAATTTATTCTCAACATTTTATTTCGACTTTTTTCTCGGAATTTAACAACTTTAATCTCGAGATGGTTTTATTTTTTTATTATTGCTTGGCCCTAATCCTCTTCCGTACTGATGTCTATGGAAGCTGCAACAATAACCCTTTCAGTTATATAATTTGACAAAGTGTTTTATTCATATCAGATACACATTGTGTATTAAACAATAAAGTTTACTCTATTCTTCTCCCAGTTCACCGCCACATACTTTTATATATTTCTGTGAATATTTCATAAATCCGACAGCTCTGACTTGCCATGCAAACTCATTGCACGACAAAACACATTCACTTCCACATATTTTACAATCGGAATATATCATAAAATTCATGATATAGTTAACACATTTGTGAATATTTTGAAAAAAAAAAGAAAAAACAATATAAACGCAATACCTAGGGGCCTACAGGTCTGTCAGCTGCATGATGCGTCTCCAAAGAATTAAAACATTCTAAAATAATGATCGCCTTAAACTCATGCTGATGGGGGCTCCGTGCCCCCAGAATATAGATAAATTACAATATAGATTTAGTTTGCAATTTGGATTAATTTTATAACATCCCATGAGTCCTGATAAATGCAATTTCTACTTGTGAAGTGCTTCTTTTTATAAAGACACTTTTTATATATACACTTATTTCTCACATAATGCAGTGAAGCAGCCCCTGTATAGAGTGAATTATTTATTCTCGAGCCATCGATATCAACCAATTCAGCACCACCACCATGGACAGCACCTGGTAACGTCGCACTTAAGAAGATAAGCCTTAAGCAACCTCCTAAGGGATAGTTCGGGGAACACGCCTAGAAACGGTATTTCTTCAGTTAAGGTCTACTTTTAGAGTCTTCGTAGCGCACTAAGAGACAACGTTATCGGGAAATCCAGTTTTGGCCTGTTATGCTACCATAAACAAATTGAAAGCTTTGTGTTAACAAATGGGCACCTGCCACCATGGACAGGAACTCTCTTTCACTGCGTCTACATGGTGTCGTGGTGCTGCAGACTGCCATTATCACTGTATTATACTTCAGTTTTCACTTACGGTCTATGTCCTTTGTCCTGCCTAGGCTTTGAATTGAGTTTTTTCCTTAGGATTGAAGATGCACAGAATGCATTTCAGCTATTATATGGACAGTGGATAAAGATGTAGAAAACTATATTACTACTGGTTTGTAGTATCTTATTCTGTTGCCCAGTAGGGTTGTCTGGCAACATTGCCTTAAAAATCCTATTGCCACTGTCATGAGCCTCTTTCCAGATATTAGAGGCACATATTAGTTTGCGCCCCAGTGTTTCACGTGAGCCCTCCAGAGAGCTACAAACCTCAATTGCATTAAACTAAAAACTAAATGCAAATCTAAAACATTTCCACAGTTTTACAGAGCATGGTTCTGCTCTGTGTAGTGCCATTTGTTATACTTGGTTTCCTTATCTGTGTCTCATGCAGTAGGCTCTCTCTTCTTCTCTATTTTAATGTGTTTCTGTAGCATTATGTTTTGGAAATAAAGTTGGGGGGAGTGAATGAACAGTGCTCTCTTCCACTCTCATTACCCACAAATGAGGTGCCCTTGAGCAAGGCCCCTAACCCCCAAAAAATGCCTGTCCGCTGCTCCAGGTGTGTGTTCATGGCGTGTGTGTGTTGTTCACTACTCAGTGCTGTTTGTGTGCACTTGGATGTGTGAAATGCAGAGCACATATTCTGAGTATGGGAAACCATACTTGGCTACACGTCACGTCACTTTCACTTTTTCAATGTCAGCTGATTTAAAAACATTGTTGAGCTACACTGTGTGCAGAATTATTAGGCAAGTTGATTTTCTGATCATATTTTTTTTCAAGCACATTTTACCAATTCCAATCCACATCAATCTTAATAACTACTATTAATATTGTTTTTAATCATTTATAAGTGATATATAATTGTTCATGAAGGCTGGAAATGAAAAATGCCGTATATTCAGGTGTGCAGACATGAAAATATGAAGCAGGTTTTTTAGGCCTTTACAGACAGCTTGAAATGAGCCAACCAAAAGAGGTAACTCAGAGAGAAATCTTCCAAAAGGCAGTAAGTTTTGGGAGTTCACTTTTAGTCCATCTCTGCAAGACGGACATTTCAGGCAGAGATGGACTAAAAATGAACTCCCAAACCTTACTGCCAGATTCTGGAAGATGAATTCTTCAAAAAGTGGTACCTCTTGTCCTGGTGCTGGTCCTTCAGGAGTCACTCTCAAGCTGTCTGTCCATAAGGTCTATAAAAACTCAGTCTTCATGTATTTTATAACACTTCAGCTTGTGATTCTTATTAAGAGAGCGGGTCATTTTTTTAGGATTCTTTAGCTAACCTAAGTCTCTGAGATCCTGACACCTTGCACTTCTGGAGACTCCAGGTAGGTTGCAGTTCTGGAAAATGGTGGCGCTGGAGACTAAAGGGTTCCTGATGGTTTCACACTTAATTCTTCACCTTAATTCTTAATTATTTTGCAGTTAACATTTGTCTTTTCTTCTCCAGCTGTTTTAGTATGACCCTGCTGACCCAATGAGCATTTTGCTGTCCCTTGGTCATGCTTTAACTTTGCAATTTCTGCATTAGTATTGCGTCCTTCTTATGAGTATTTATTAATTTTTTACTTTTCTCTCTGAGTTAAATCTCTTTTTTGGCTCATTTTGCCTGTAAAAGAAAACCTGCCTAATAATTCTGCACACCTGAATATACGGCATTTTTCATTTCCAGCCTTCATGAACAATTATATATCACTTATAAATGATTAAAAACAATATTAATAGTACACTGCGTTCCAAATTATTATGCAATTGACATATCAGTAAGATTTCAGTACAATAAACATTCAGATTTTAGTTTTTCTAAGAAAATGTTTGTTTGTTTATTTATCCATGTCTTTTTAGATAACTGGTATCAATCTCAGACAAAATAATTTGCTAGGTCTATGGAAACCCTACTTAGAGGTTGTTCCACATTATTAAGCAAGTCACAGTTCTTATGCAATATGGGGAGGAAGAAAGATCTTTCTGAAGATGAAAAGCATGAAATGGTGCAATGTTGTGCAAAAGGCACGAAAACAACTAATATTGTGTGAAACTGAATGGAGATTATCGAATTATCATAAGATTTGTGAGTGATTTAGAGCACAGCAGAACTCGGTCAGATAAAGGCTTATTGAGGAAAGTTCCTGTCAAAAAAATGTATTGTATTAAAAGGGCAGCTATAAAAAAAGCCAGTGTTGAGCAGCAAACAGGTATTTGAAGCTGCTGGTGTCTCTGGAGTCTTGAGAACCTCACCATGCAGGCTGGCAGTTGTGTGTAAAGATGCATTTTAGACACCACTAACCAAACCTAACAAAGAGAAACATTTACAGTGGGTTTAGAAATACATTTTCAAACAGTTTTATTGCTGTGGTGTTTTTTGCAGCATGGGATAGAGCATAGTGCATTGTACAATAGTGCATTGTACTATGCACTATCCTCCTTTTTATACCATAGCTGAAAATGGCCAGTTATGAACTCCACACATCTTGCAAAAGTCATTTTAATACCCTCCATCTCACTTCCCAGTATTCCAGCCCAAATCATCACCCACCAGCTCCTTGCTGACGTCGCAGTCTTGTTGGAACGTGGTGGCCATTCACCAACCATCCAGAAATCCATCCATTTAGACCATGCATTGTAGTACGGCATTAGTCAGTGAATAAAACTATTTAAAAATGAGTCTTCATGTATTTCTAAACCCACTGTAAATGTTTCTCTTTGTGAGGTTTGGTTTGGAGTGGCTGAAATGCATCTTTACACACAACTGCCAGCCAGCATGGAGAGCTTCTTGAGACTCCAGAGACACCAGCAGCTTCAAATACCTGTTTGCTGCTCAACACTGGCTTTTTTATAGCTGCCTTTTTAATACAATTAATTTTTTTAACAGGAACTTTCCTCAATAAGCCTTTATCTGACCGAGTTCTGCTGTGCTCTAAATCACTCACAAATCTTATGATAATTCGATAATCTCCATTCAGTTTCACACAATATTAGTTGTTTTCATGCCTTTTGCACAACATTGCACCATTTCATGCTTTTCATCTTCAATAAGATCTTTCTTCCTCCCCATATTTCATGAGAACTGTGACTTGCTTAATAATGTGGAACAACCTCTAAGTAGGGTTTCCATAGATCTGGCAAATTATTTTGTCTGAGATTGATTCCAGTTATCTAAAAAGACATGGATAAATAAACGAACAAACATTTTCTTAGAAAAACTAAAATCTGAATGTTTATTGTACAGAAATCTTACTGATTTGTCTCTTGCATAATAATTTGGAACGCAGTGTAGTTATTAAGATTGATATGGATTGGAATTGGTAAAATGTGCTTGGAAAAAAAATATGATCAGAAAATCAACTTGCCTAATAATTCTGCACACAGTGTAATTTCTAGTTCATTAAGTGAATTACAAATAGTTACAAGTAATTATCATATGTCAATATTTATAAAGTCTCCTACAATAATTCCATGACTTTACATTTACAAAAAGATTTTTGTCATATTTTCCTCTAAAAATATCCTTGATCAGATAAATTTTCATGTGATGCAAATAACTTGTTTTCCTTATTTGACATTTTTTTAAAATATTTTAAGTATGAACCTTGCTAAATTTTGTTAAAGGGTTAGTTCACTCAAAAATGAAAATTCTGCCATTAATTACTAACCCTTGTGTCGTTTCATAGAGATCCAAAGCAACTACAAATCCAAGGTCCAGAAAGGTAGGAAAAAGACATCAGTAAAGTAGACTCCAGTGGCTTAAACTCAATTTTTGAAGCGATGTGAGTGCTTAGTTTTAGTTCATTAGGTCATTATTTACTCATGCTGTTCAAAAACTTTGTTGTAATTTTTTTCCATGGAGCACAGAAGAAGTTTTTACATAGATTCTTCCCCATACAAGGACTGTCCAGTCTCCAAAATGGACAAAAAAGAAACAAAAACACCCCATAATAGTAGTTTACACTCCTACTCATGCTTTTTTCCAAATCTTCTGAAGGCATAATGATAACTTTTTATTCACTGTTAATCTTTACCCCGGCTGGAGCCTACAAATAAAAAATGATTTGTGTTGGGATGGAATTACTCAATTTCTGGTCTTTTCCTCACATAAAGCTATCATGCGGCTTTAGAAAAGTTATGTTCTGCGGAAGAAAGAAAGTCAGGTAGCCCCTGTTATCTAGGCAAAGAATGCCAGCACTGGTTCTGCTGATGATCAACATGACCTGACAGTGTACATGCATTTCCATTGTTGTGGAGACAGAGTACACATTTTCATGCTGAATGCTGGTTTCTCATCCATCTCACACAGTTTTAACATTTAATTAGCATCTGCTTCACTCCAATTTTTTATTTAAGGTCAGTCAGTTTCCTGACTGCTTAGAAATGTCTGAAAAGCACATTTGTGTTTTTTCTAAGTGGTCAGTTCCCTTTTCGTGGGAACTATCGACGCTACGTCAGTGACGTGATGGGAATCCTCTGCATTTTTGTGTTCGTGAAGCACTATTGTATCCAACCAATGAGAGAACGTGACGTCAGAGGCGGGCGACGTTGCGGACCGGAGCGTATAAAGCATGCCCGGAAACAAAGAACGCTAGCTTCTGTTGTCTTCAGTAAGCGCTATTTGTATCTTGTCTGTCTTATTTACTGTTGTTTGTCTACCATCTCGCCAAAAAGTGATCTCTTCGTCTGAGGACAAGAGTTTCCAGAAAGTGAATAAGACACATACACACACAAAAAAAAAAAAAAAAAAAAAAAAAATATATATATATATATATATATATATATATATATATATAATGACGGAAAGCCAGCGTTTCACTAAGTGTGCGCCTCCCTGTCCGCGATTCATCGTGGCAGGGGAAACACACGACATGTGTGTGAAGTGCCTGGGAGTTGAGCACGCACAGGCAGCTCTCGAGGGGGTTGTCTGTGTGCACTGCGAGTGGCTCACTCTCAGGACGCTGCGCTCACGCCGGGCGCTCTTTGAGGAGGGCGCCGCGGCGAGTGTTCCCCGCGGGTCTGGTCCCGCTGCTGCCGAGGCACAGCGAAGACTGCACTCGTGGGGTTCACAAATGGATCTAGCAGAGGGGGGAGAGACGGGCTCTGCCTTATCGCTCCCCTTACCTGCTAGATCTAGTGTCTCTCCTTTGGTGGTGGAAGCACGCACTGCGGTTTCTTCCCCTCAAAGGGAGGCACCGGCACTGAATATATCTTCCTCCGAGGAGGTTGATGTTGAAGGTGTCGAGGGTGGTGATGAGGGACCGTCATCCTCATCTCCAGCCCATGAGGAGCTTATGGAGGTAGTGACCCGGGCAGTAGAGAAACTGAATATAAGCTGGCCCGTGGAGGAAAGCGTTCCTAAAGTTAAAAGCAAGTTAGATGAACGCTTCCTCCCAGCTAGGTCACTACCCCAGCGTCGGGGACTGCCGTTCTTTCCCGACCTCCACACCGAGGTGTCAAGGTCGTGGAATAGACCCGTGCAGTACCGTGTCTTCAGCCCAAAGACATCAATGTACAGCAACATCACTGGGCTGAAGCAACACGGTTATGGGGCGATGCCTCAGGTTGAGGAGACGCTTGCGAGCTATCTCTCGCCTGAGTCGGCATCGTCCCTGAAATCCCCGACGTTGCCCACCAGACCTCTAAAGCAAACATCGAATCTGGTGGGCAAGGCTTATTCGGCAGCGGGTCAGGCTGCGGCATGTCTGCACATAATGTCCATACTGCAGGCATACCAAGCTGATCTTCTGGGGGAAATTGACGAGAGTGGGGAGGTCACCTTTGAGACCATTCAAGAGCTGAGGAAAGCCACAGATTTAGCTCTCCATGCCACCAAGGAGACGGCCAAGTCAGTAGGCCGCTCTATGGCAGCCCTGGTGGTTACGGAGAGACATCTATGGCTCAATCTTGCTGACATCAAGGATAAGGACAAACATATCCTTATGGCGTTCCAGAGATTCCTCTCCCGAAAATCTCATCCCCCTGAGGCTGCTGGGCGGGGGCAGCCTCAGCCGACAGCCGGCTCCTCGGGACACAGGTCCCAGCAAAAGGCTAGTGTGGCCGCCCGTGCTCCCCCGCGGAAAGCTTGGGGACCGGAGCGTGCTGCACAGCCGAAGCCTTCCGGGGGTAGGGCGGATCTGACGCTCATGGGCCAGGGTTTCTGAGGGCAGCCCCCTCCGAAGGAGTTCGACGATTAATTTCTATCGTTCCCCATCGGTGCCCTCAAGGGACTGTTCTGCCAACCCTGCCACCCAGTGTGCGACAGGGCAGTCCCTGTCGATCCTCCGAGGAGGGTCGGCCAGCACGTGATTCGCTTATCTGCCGGTGCGCCGCGTCAGATAAACGAGCCAAGTGCTCAAAAAACACCAGAGACCAGTCTCGAGAGGCTGGTTCCCTTAGTAGAATTTTTGGAGGAATGGAAATGTCTTCCAAATATTTCGAAATGGGTGCTGCTCATGGTAGAACAGGGCTACAGAATTCAGTTCGGTTCTCGTCCGCCCAGGTTCAGTGGAGTGATTCACACAGTGGTAGCTCCAGAGCAGTCTCTGGTAATGGAACAAGAAGTTACGACGCTTTTGCAAAAAGGGGCTATAGAACGGGTTCCCTCTCCCAGCAAAATGTCGGGCTTTTACAGCCGCTACTTCATTGTTCCAAAGAAGGATGGAGGGTTGCGTCCGATTCTCGATTTACGTATTCTAAATTGATCTGTAAAGAGGTTGAAGTTCAAGATGCTTACACTCAAACAGATTATTCCACAGATCAGATCCGAGGACTGGTTTGTGGCGATAGATCTGAAGGACGCATATTTCCACATATCCATCCATCCTTCTCACAGGAAGTTCCTCAGGTTTGCTTTCGGGGGCGAAGCATACCAATACAAGGTTCTTCCCTTCGGCCTATCTCTATCACCCCACACGTTCACAAAGTGCGTGGATGCAGCCTTGGCTCCTCTGAGACTCCAGGGCATCCGCGTGCTGAACTATATCGACGATTGGTTGATTTTAGCTCAAACAGAACGTCTGGCAGCTCAACATCGAGATGTTGTGCTGTCGCACATGAAGAAGCTTGGGCTGAGGCTCAATGCCAAGAAAAGTGTGCTGGTTCCGAGTCAGGTTGCCAACTATCTTGGGGTAATCTGGGATTCGATCTCGATGCGGGCGCAATTGTCTCCCGCTCGTGTGACATCCATTCTCGGGGCCGTGAATGGGGTGAAGTTAGGCCGGTCACTCACTGTAAAACAGTTTCAGAGACTGTTGGGTCTGATGGCAGCTGCGTCCAACGTTGTTACTTTTGGCCTTCTGCACATGAGACCCTTACAGTGGTGGCTCAGGACCAAGGGGTTTTCTCCGAGGGGAAATCCTTTTCGCATGATCAAAGTCACGCGGCGGTGCCTTCGTGCTCTGGTCATGTGGAAAAAGCCTTGGTTCCTGTCCCAGGGACCCATGTTGGGAACTTCATGCCGTCGCGTAATGCTTACGACAGATGCGTCCCTCACGGGCTGGGGAGCGATCATGAGTGGTCGCTCAGCTCAGGGTCGTTGGGAGGTACACCAGCTCTCTTGGCACATAAATCGGCTGGAGATGCTGGCAGTGTTTCAGGCTCTGAAGCACTTCCTCCCCGACCTGAGGGGCCACCATGTGTTGATTCAGACAGACAACACTACGGTGGTCTCCTACATAAATCACCTACATAAATCACCAAGGGGGATTGCGGTCTCGTCCACTATGCAAATTAGTCAGTCGCATCCTCCTGTGGACCCAAGGGAAATTACTCTCGCTGAGGGCGGCGTATATTCCGGGGTATTTGAATATGGGGGCGGACGCTCTGTCGAGGCAGAGCGCGAGTCCAGGGGAATGGAAGTTTCACTCCGAGGTAGTGGAGCTTATATGGAAAACATTCGGTCGAGCGGAAGTCGATCTCTTTGCCACAGAGGAGTCAACTCATTGCCCTCTGTGGTACTCTCTGAGGCACCCTGCTCTCCTGGGGTTGGATGCCATGATACAGACGTGGCCGAGGCGACGCCTGTATGCTTTTCCCCCAGTCTCTCTGCTCCCGGGAGTTCTGGACAAAGTCCGTCAGGAAGGGGTAGACTTAGTTTTGGTGGCTCCTTTCTGGCCGACGAGAATATGGTTTGCGGACCTAGTATCGCTTCTTCACGGCTCTCCTCTGCAGCTTCCAGTCAGACAGGATCTCCTGTCCCAAGCGGGTGGCATGATTTTACATCCCCGTCCAGAAATGTGGAAACTATGGGCCTGGCCTCTGAGGGGGCAAGGCTCATAGAATCTGGTCTCCCAACTGAGGTTGTGGAGACCATCCTTCAGTCCAGAGCTCCATCTACAAGGAAGCTTTATATGTATAAGTGGAAGGTTTTCTCTACGTGGTGTAATCATTATAGGGTGGACCCGGTCCAGTCTTCTATCAGCCATGTGCTTCAATTCCTTCAAGAAAAGCTTTCAGAAGGTTTAACTCATTCCACATTAAAAGTGTATGTTGCTGCTATCTCGGCCTATCATATTCCTATGGGGGGTGTCTCGGTAGGTCGAGACCCCTTAGTTGTTCGCTTCCTTCGTGGTGCACTGAGGTTGAGGCCTTCAGTACGCCCAAAATCTCCGACCTGGGACTTAGCCATTGTGTTACAAGGGTTGGCTGAGGCGCCCTTTGAACCTTTGGAAGAGGTGTCAGATAAAATGCTCACATTGAAGACTGTGTTTTTACTGGCCATCTCATCCCTGAAAAGGATAGGTGACCTTCAAGCTCTTTCGGTTTTACCATCATGTTTAGAGTTTGCACCAGGCATGGTTAAGGCCTTTCTACATTCAAGGCCTGGTTACATACCTAAGGTCCCCACTAGGGTCCCAGGTCCTATTGTTTTGGAGGCTTTTTATCCCCCTCCCTTCTCTAATCCGGATCAGGAAAAACTTAATCTGCTGTGCCCTGTGAGGGTGTTGGATGCATATGTTCACAGAGCTGCCCTGTGGAGAAAGTCAGATCAACTGTTCGTATGTTACGGGTCCCGAGTCGAGGGGGCCCAGCGTCCAAGCAAAGGATGAGTAAGTGGGTGGTTGAGGCCATCACATTGTCTTATAAAGCCCAGGGCGCCCGTCCGTTGGACGTCAGGGCACACTCAACTCGAGGATGGTTGCTTCAAGAGCTCATAGTAGGAGTTTCCTTGCTGATATCTGTGGTGCTGATGGTCATCCCAGCACACCTTCATCAGATTTTATAACTTAATGTGAGTATTATTGGGTCTTTGGTGTTACAATAGCAGCCAGGCACTCGGAGCACGGCGTAGTTGGGACAGCGTTCCCATCACGTCACTGACGTAGCGTCGATAGTTCCCACGAAAGGGAACGTCTTGGGTTACAGGTGTAACCCTTGTTCCCTGAGTAAGGGAACGAGACGCTACGTCACGTTGCCGTACCTCCAGCATGCCTGGAGCGCTTACTTCAGACATATCACAGAAGCTAGCGTTCTTTGTTTCCGGGCATGCTTTATACGTTCCGGTCCACGACGTCGCCCGCCTCTGACGTCACGTTCTCTCATTGGTTGGATACAATAGTGCTTCACGAACACAAAAATGCAGAGGATTCCCATCACGATACTGACGTAGCGTCTCGTTCCCTTACTCAGGGAACAAGGGTTACACCCGTAACCCAAGACGTGTTGAATCAGTAATCAAATTATTATTTTTTTTTTCAACCTGACTCATGTACTCGGTATTAATTGATTTCAGTCAATAATTCTTTAATTATTCATTTTTGAATGTTCACAAAAACACAGAATACATTTTGAAATTGATGTCAGGATGTTCCACATCAGTAATAATCACTAAGCCCACAACCAGGCAATAAAAACATTTTTAATGTTATTGGTCAGGAAGTTTCTGTTTTCTTTTTCTCTTGATTAATTGATCTGGTATTTGCTACTTCAGCAGCTTTAGTAATCAGCGTTATCTGATGTACACTGCATGCTGCATAGATGCCCATTAGTCAGCCAGATGGTTGTCATCATTTAATATGCTTGTTCTGGACATGCCTCTTTAATGAATTTGCAGCGATTATTCTGATTGGTGTCTAAAAATGAGCTAACTTTTTTGTTTGAACAAGTTGTTGAGTGCTGATGTTCCCTGATGGCCACATATGGATTTCAGTAATTGTGTGAAAAACATGTAATCTTGGTTGCAGAAGAGCAAAACTAATTTTGAAGTCACAGATTGAATGTTTTTTTTTTAATACTTTATTTTTGTTTTTCATAAACAGGGATCCATTGATAGCAGTGACAATAAGTTGTACTTTTATATCTGTTAAGTCTTTAAGTTAAGTTCGTAAACCCAAGTCATGTGTGCTGTACACACAAAAAAGAAAACAATAAATAACTGAATAATGAAATAAAAATTAATAAGTACATAAATATAAAACCCAAAAAAGTTTGGGGAAAAATACATGTAAATATATAAAAATGAATTAAAAATATGTAATAATAATGAATATTAAATGCACACACATTGGGTTTCCATGTTTTATGAGGACTTTCCATAGGCGTAATGATTATTGTGCTGTAAAACTGTACATTCTATCCCCCTACACTAACCCTACCCCTAAACTAACCCATCACAGAAAACTTTCTGCTATTTTAGATTAAAAAAAAAAAAAAAAAAAGATAGTTCTGTATGATTTATAAGCTTGTTTCCTCATGGGGACCCACAAATGTCCCCCACAAGGTCAAGATTTACTGGTATTACTATACTTGTGTGGACATTTGGTCCCCACAACATAGGAAATACACACACACACACACACACACATACACACACATGAACATATTTTCACTGACTTGCGCTTTCTAACAAGGGATACAACATTCAATCTGGTGTGTCATTCAAACTTTTCCAACTAGCTTATACATATTTGATAGAAAAATTCATGTTTTTTTAGTTCTTGGTCGCCAAATATAGATTTAAACGAAGTCACAGACAGGCAGCACAAACAGAAAAAAAAAGTCTACTAAAAAGAGGAAAACAAACGAAAACAAAAGATAATATAACAAACGATAATATAATGGTTATATTGTGACTGGATGTGATGTTTCTCTTCCTCTGTGTTTTGCATTCAGACTCAGAGCTTAACAGTAAGGACGGTCTACTGGCCTGGGGTCAGTGTGAGAGAGTTCTGGGTCAGTTGACTGAGCTGTTACTTGCCCTGTTGGCTCAGCACTATATCCAGAGCAGCATATCTTAATTATTATTATTTTTTATCTTGTACATTTATTTTATCCTGTGCTAACTTTCTTTGACATCCAGTTGCAAAATGTGCCTATGAACTTTTTAAGCTGGTCAGCCACTATTATTAATTATCTAACTGGCTGACATAAATGAGGTTAGAAATTGCAGAAATGACTAGTCTTGTTAGCATCAGCAGGAATGGGCTGAAAATTACAAACCAGCAAGTAAGATCTTGCCATGTATGCTATCATTTTCCAGTATGTTTTTTATGAATTTATTGCTGTCTTGGAGTTTCCTGTATAAAATGTGAAAGAAGAAAATGTAACATATGATGTAAAACTATATGTGTGGACAAAGATGTAATAAATAATCATTTTAGAATAGTTAAAAATGAATAATAATTGTACAAATATATTTAAAATTAGAATCATAAAATTCAAATGAAGTCTGAACTACTGGCTGGTGGACAGAAAGGTTTCTGTTGAGCCCTGGCGGCTAGAATTATTATATTGAAACACCTCTAAAACAACAGTATCAAAAATATTGTTCCATGTGGAGTTGTTTTTCATTACCAGCACTCTTGTACCTGTGGCATTATCTTCCTGACTTGAGGCTGTATGATGATGACATGGTGTTTATAAGCTGGAAGCTTTATTAATTTAGCCTGCGCTCTAAGCATTCATACAGTTTTCAGAATGATAAAAACTCGGCAAATTGGAGCAGTAAATTTGTGGTTCAAGAAAAGAATCTAGTTATTTCAAACATTTTTTTAATAATAATAAATGTCAGTAACCTATAAGAGTGTGTGAATTGTTGTATACAGGCCTTAAAAAGTCTTAATTCACCCTTGCACAAATTAAGGCATTTAGAAGGTCTTAAATCAGAGCAGAAAGTCTAAAATTCATAAAGTCATGGCATATAGCAAGTCAGGAGTTATAGCAAGCCTTAGTTCAATTAGGACATTTAAGTCGTTTTTATAAACGTATCCTAGACAAAAACATGTGTGCATCTTCAGACAAAACAATGGCACTGACATATTGTAAGAGATGTCAGTACAAGTTGCTTTCAGTTAAAACTCTCAAACATGCATTTTAGTTTAGGACTAGCTTAAGCCTCGTCTGTGAAACCTGGGGTAAATGTTGCATGTGAAATAATTTAAAGGGTTAGTTCACCCAAAAATGAAAATTCAGTCATTAATTACAAACCCTCATGTCATTACACACCTGTAAGACCTTCGTTCCTCTTCAGAACACAAATCTTTTTTCATAAAATCCGATGGCTCAGTGAGGCATCCATTGCCAGCAAGATCATTTCCTTTTTCAATGCCCAGAAAGAATGACAGAAATGACAGAATTTTAATTTTTGGGTGAACTAGCCCTTTAATATCTTCCTCAGTATTGTTGTCCTGTTTTCCATTTCCAATACAAATACCTAATGGTACATATTAGAAACTTTACCAAAGGTTACCATCCCAGTAACAGCTTTTGTACCTTGTGTAGTGAGAATTGGTCCCCAAACTAAACTGTTACCAATTAATATTTAGATGCAAAATGACATAATATATGAAGTCTTGTTTTATGTGAAACTGATCAAAATGAAGTGAGTTTATGATTAAACCAATCTGTCATTGGGCTCAGAAGTCTTTATAACTCATTGACATATTTATTCTTGTCTTAATCATAAATGCACCTAATTTTGTTACCTTTTTTGAGATTTCATTTTACATTTGCATCTACTGTAAATGTATCTTGATTTAAAGATTTTTATTTTACTAATATGTGCACTTTTGATACCAGTATGTACCAGTATACAACTCTCAGCTGGCCTCTGCTACACATGCATTTTTTTTAGAGTGGATGTCTGTTTATCAAAGCTGATGTGCAACAGAATGCTTCACGAAAAATAAAGCGCAGTTGATGAACGAACGACAAGGAAGCACAAAAAATTAACGTACAGTACACAAGAGTTAATACAAAGTGTTTATTGTTAGTTGCCAACAGCACAGCAGCTCCAGACAATCAAAACCCAGTATTACTCACATGTGAAGCCAAATGAAAGCATCTGCATCTGTTTTCAGGCCTTCCAGCTTAGCTCTCTCCAGCGCTGGAATTCGCTTTTCTAATATAAACGCGTCCTAAATCGCTTGCCCAGTCATAAACCTTCATTCCAGTGATATTCTTTTGAGCTTTTGTATTGTGTCCCATCTCGTGGTCTACATTTTTTTTCTTTTTTTTTCCAAATCTCCCTCTTGTTCGTTCTCTCTCCTCGACCGTCATACGCCCCCTAATGCTGATTGGTTACATGTTTGTTATTGGTGTCAGCCTGATTAAAGGATTAGTCCACTTTTAAATACACTTTTCCTGATAAATTTACTCACCCCCATGTCATCCAAGATGTTCATGTCTTTCTTTCGTCAGTCGAAAAGAAATGAAGGTTTTTGAGGAAAACATTCCAGGATTATTCTCCTTACAGTGGATTTCAATGGCTACCAACAGATTGAAGGTCAATATTACAGTTTCAGTGCAGCTTCAAGGGCTTTAAACGATACCAGATGAGTAATAAGGGTCTTATCTAGCGAATCGATCGGTCATTTTCAAAAAAAATACAACCGTTTATGCTTTATAAACAAGATATCGCCTTGAACGTACTTTCCGCTTCTGCATTCTTCATAACGCTTCCGCTGAATGTCCTATGCCTTCCCTATTCAAGTTACGGAAAAAATTGAAACTGGCGCCGCATTCGTTCCGTAAGTAGAATAGGGAAGGCGTAGAACATTCAGTGTAAGCGTTATGAAGAATGCGGAAGCGGAAAGTACGTTCAAGGCGATATCTTGTTTATAAAGCATAAACGGTTGTATTTTTTTTCGAAAATGACTGATCGATTCGC
This sequence comes from Megalobrama amblycephala, assembly GCF_018812025.1. Classification (NCBI taxonomy): domain Eukaryota; kingdom Metazoa; phylum Chordata; class Actinopteri; order Cypriniformes; family Xenocyprididae; genus Megalobrama; species Megalobrama amblycephala. The sequence goes on from NC_063045.1 coordinate 52,843,609, forward strand.
TAGATAAGACCCTTATTACTCATCTGGGATCGTTTAAAGCCCTTGAAGCTGCACTGAAACTGTAATTTTGACCTTCAATCTGTTGGTAGCCATTGAAATCCACTGTAAGGAGAATAATCCTGGAATGTTTTCCTCAAAAACCTTCATTTCTTTTCGACTGACGAAAGAAAGACATGAACATCTTGGATGACATGGGGGTGAGTAAATTTATCAGGAAAAGTGTATTTAAAAGTGGACTAATCCTTTAACTTCCAAATAGTGTTTTTCAAAATCCACTGAGTCCACCTTTAATCCTACCAAATACTTAAACCTTCCCACTACATCAGCTGCCATACAAACTATTAATATGCAGTAAATTAAGAGTTTATTGAGGCAAAAGTCATTAATATGTGTTCCTCAAACTAAAGTGTGACCTCTTGATTTAAAAATCTTTAGACTATTGCACTGGAAACAAGACAACAATACTTAGGAAGAGTAATGAAGTTATTTCTATATTATAGATTTTGAAAATTCATTCAGATATGTATTACAAAGTAATGGATATTTGTTGGAAGTTGTTTTTTTCCCCTTCAAACTCTGAAGTGTTGCTAATACAACTCATTGTGTTTTTCCCTAGGTATTTACAGTTAGAGAACATATTGACGTAATGTGTTCCCTTAAATTCAGACAGTTTTTCTTAAATTTTCTTTATTTGGTCTTAAAAGTCTTAAACTTACCTTCACAAAAACCTGCTGTTTACCCCCTTTCTGTAATTTTTTTTTAATGCATAAGGAAACGTTATGGTGCAGAATAGACCACATATTTCAGTTATAGTCTTATACAGAAGTTATATAAGACTAACCAGCTATAACTAGCACTGGTTGTTGAATAAACCAAAAATATAAAATATATTTGTTCTAAACTGCAAATACCCTGACATCTTTTGTCATTTCAGTGGCTTATTAAATTGTGTTATTCACCAGCGCACAATGTGACATATAGACAGTGTGACATATAGCTGCAGACTGAACAGCGTATTTCTTGTATATGAGTCTGTTAGAGACAAGGACATGTTTCATTGTGATAAAGTGTTGGGAGAGCCACCCACCCTCACAATTTATCACAAATCCACTTTGTGATGAGTGTCAATGAGAGCCAATAAGAAAAAACACAAACGAGAATTTATTATGCAAAATTAAGCTGTTAGAGTGTTAATTTTTATTGCGAAAAAGCAGAATGTTTAACTTGTATATTCTGGCCTGACGCCTTTCTTTGTCATGTCAGATGGAAAGAAGAATAATTGCGTCATATTTTCCGATTACCAAATACAGCATTGCTATTTGTGAGTGCTTTTGACGTATGTTTTTACTGTAGCATCTGTAGCCGTAATTGTGCATGGTTAGGATTGTAAAATTAATATGCAAAAGATACACTCTCCACATCTTTAGTTTACATCAAAGGTCAAACTCTGCTGTATTTCATCAGTGTTTGCTTGTGCTTTCCCATCTAACACTGCTGGAGGGCTTCCAATCATCTACTTTGCCCTGATGGAAGCACAAAGTACTGCGGTGATTTAAAGAGCTTTTCATCAATGTCCTTTTTGTACTTTTATAACTTTTCCTTCTCTTCCTTCTGCCATCTTCTCATTGCTGCAAGCAGCATCCATGATGGCTAGCAGGGCGGTGACAGAAGGCTGCCCTCTTGGCCAGTTTCCCTGTGGGAACATGAGTGTGTGTTTGCCCCAGGTCCTTCAGTGTAATGGCCACAAGGACTGCAAGAATGGAGCAGATGAGGAACACTGTGGTGAGGCCATATATGTTTACCTTTTTCATATTGCTGAAATTTAGTAGATGCACTTAAAGCTGTTCTCAATTCAGTTTTTCTGTCCATGGAGAAATCCTGACATCTTTCTTGCGTCATTTATATCTTTAAAGTGTCATCTTAGATTTTTACATTGACTTTCTTATACAAAGACTTGCTTTTACTTTCTGCAGGGGACAACAGCGGATGGGCGGATATTTTTGATCGCACCATTAAAAAGGCAGAGCCACAGGACCTTCCTAATGACTGCTGTATGTGCCTCAGTCTTGATCTGATTTCCTTTGGAAGAGACACAGGAATACATAGATTAGCATAAGTGATGTTATCTTGGAGCTTATCCAAAAAAAAAAAAAACAAGTCCAAAATGCTGCTGCAATTTTCATGTAAGGGCCAGATTTTCCGAGTCTGATGAATTTACATCCTTAGCCTTCAATAGTCTACTGGGCACTTTTTAAGCCAGAAATGCTATAGGCTGCGTTTTACTGTAATGCGTCGTAAATCTGCATGGGTTTTACAATCTTGTAGAAGCACCTGGTTGAAATTGATTTGCTTTCAAAGTCTGTAGGACTTGACATTTTTGCAGATACCAGGAACTTCGTATTAACCTGAAAAATTGGGTTGGGGGAACATTATAAACTTTTATGAATATGGATCATGAATGTTAATTTTTTGACACTTGCCTAGTTATCGTCCTCACTGATTTGCTGAGAGGCAGGTAAGTGGGCATGAACCATAGTTTAATTATTGCTTATCTGTTTGGTTTACTGACAGCACTGGTTAGCAGATATTTGGTCTTAAGGTTGTCCTTTTATCCAGACTTTTTTTTACTTCTTTTTTCTTGAAATTGCTATGACTTTTGAAGACTGCAGATTAAATACAATTTAAACATTGTCTTACATATTTATTTAATAAACACACAAGTAGTATCACTAATACTGTGTAACTAGATAATATTTATGACATTTTTATGCATTCCTTGCCTGAGGATTTATTTTCTTCCATTTTGTCTCCTACAAGCTTAATGGAATTTTGTTGAAATAATAGCTAAATCAATGTGAAATGTTATACAAAATGTATATCTTATAGGTGTAATATTAGGGAACACATATTCACTATTAACTAGTTGCTTATCAACATGCATATTACTAGCATATTGGCTGTTTATTAGTACTTATAAAGCACATATTAATACATTTACATTTAGTCATTTAGCAGACGCTTTTCTCTAAAGTGACTTACAAATGAGAATAGTAGAAGCAATCAAATCAACATGAGTACAACAGTATGTAATTGCTGTGTCAAGTCAGTTTCATCAATGAAGTGCTCGTAGCAAAGTTTTTTTTTTCTTTTCTTTATACACAAATAGAAAAAAAGAAAAGTGAAATGTAAGTAAGTGCTAAAAGTAAGTGCTACTATTACTGGGTCAAGTGTTGACATGTCTTTAGCAGTTTTTTGAAAATGGCTAAAGACTACTCGGATAGAGCGTGGTTGGTCATTCCACCAGCCAGGAACAGACCCGGAGAAGGTCCGTGAGAGTGATTTTGTGCCCCTTTGGGATATAATGTAACCACAGTAATCAGCAGTAATTAGGAGTTTATTAAGGGAAAACTCCTAGTGAATATGTGTTCCCTAATCTACAGTAGAGTGTTACCATGCTTTTTTACACTAACTGTCTTTAGTGTAATGTTGCTGTCTGAAAACAAAAAAAGGTTTGCAATTTACAAAGCACAAAGTCCAGTCCAAAGGGAGTTATTCTCTATATTAGTAAACACTGTTTCTGAACTCCCTGAAATGCCTCAGTTGTAGTCTTCAGTTTTCTTTCAGGAACATACATGTCACAGTATCCCTCATTTAATTAATTCCTGCCTAAATACACAAAAAGGGGAGGGTGAGGCCTTTGTCCAGTTGCATAAACTGCTTAGACCAATCTTACATATTAGTAATGTAATTTTTTTTTCTTCAAGGCAGGCCATAATTTGTTACATAAATAGGTAGATTGGTTTTATTTGAATCTGAAAAATGAAACTGATTAGCCCTAACTAATTATTTATTGGTCAGACTAGTTCTTAAGACAAAGTATTAACTTAGTTGCTATGTTTACGCAACTGGCCCCTGGTTAAATTGTGTTACTACATGTCCAAGAGATGCTGTTTTTCCACTCCTGCACAAGTAGTGCTTGCAAAGGTGGTTTGGGTTGATCAGCTTGTTCTTCTTGACTGGGGAGAACTCGGACTTGAACTGATTTGGCAAAACTAATGCCACAGTTAATGTAGTTACAGTAGTGTTTACTGTTTACAGTACCTCAGGAGCTGATACTCGCTGATTATGGTAAGGGAATTATTACTCTAAGCGGTAGACCAATCACAAAAGACTGGGGCCAGCTGACCAATCAGAGCAGACTGTTTTTCGGAAGGTGAGTTTTAAAGAATCCAAAAACAGGTGCTGCAACAATGTAAATTACAATCAAAAATAATTGTTTAAACATTAAATGATCATGTAACCATAATATAGTAAACTCCATAATTCAAATTATGAATGTGTAAATGAGCATAAATGACCAATAGTAGCCCTTAAAAAAAAGAAGAACAGGACAGGAAAAGAGATCAATGACAAGAAATAGGACAAAAGGGAGTAAAACAATATTTTTCTCAGTGTAGGTCTAATATGAACAGCAAAAAATGCATTAATGTAAATCATCAAATACTGGAATACAGGAATACTCCTGAACTTAGAACTTAACAATAGTAAGTAAACCAAAAGCACAACAAAAATCCAACAAATCTTTGGTTATTTTTACAGCTTTATGTACTAGATCTAATAATGTTGTATTACTTTAATAACTGAGTTTACAGTGTGTGTTTATGTTGATCTTGTACAGTTCTGAAGCAGTACCCGGAGAGCTGTGATTGCATTAAGACAGAGGTGGAATGTGTGGATGTGAACCTGCACGTTGTACCCGTCTTCTCCTCCAATGTGACTTGGTTGTAAGTACATCAAACTGGGAGCTAACTACTGCAGAGCTTTACTCCTTTGCTCCCACTAGAGGTTATTAATCTGTAGCTGGAGAAGAGGAGTACAGATCTGACATCAGTGAGACATGGAGCTTTAAAGCACTGAGTTATGAAGCTTAACGAGAAAAAGAGCTTCTTTGGACTGAGCAATTACCAAAAGAAAAAAAAATTATGCACAGTGCTTGAAAGGCGGGGGTTTGTTTTGTTATTATGTTTTGGTTGTTCTGCATGAGTAATTGTGCTTTTGATACTTTTATTGTGATCTGGACTCTGAAGAGATATTGAGATATACAGGGTGGAATTTAAAGATACTAATTTATGACTAAGGATTCTGGAGATGATCTTTTGGATTCTGGGGATGTTTTTGGAAAATGAAAAAAAGAAGTCCATGAACTTGAGTCCGTGAATGGGTTATGAGAGGACAGAGTGGAGAGGAGGATTTTCAATAACTAATTACTTACATATTGATCCACACATAAATATATCATATAACTTTAGGAAATGACATGGAATATAAAACAACATTTTTTTTGATGAACTAATGTGAATGTTCTGATAGTAATGCGGTATTGTTTGTAATTCAATGCTTTACAATTGTACAGGTCTCTGAAGAACAATAGGATTAGGAATTTGGATGATCACATCTTCTCCAAATATACACAGCTGCAGAGACTGTGAGTATCAGTTAATCAAGTGTGAAAGTGTACTATGATAAATAACCAGTATCAGCCATTGATGAAAAAGACAAGTCAGATAATCAGTTCAAATTATACTGAAATGCTTCTGTTTTTCACTGGTTTCTGCAATAAGAAGAAAAGAACAGAAACACGAGCATTCCTGTTGAATTAACGTCATCAATACTTAAAATTAAAACTGTTGTTGGGCCTTTGCATTTGCTTAAAGTCTTCAGCCAATGTCTTTTGAGTCATTCTACAGTTTTCCACTCGCTGTGTATCGCCAGTTCTTGTTGACACCTAAATTTATGGATGCTGTGAAATTTCCAATATCTGATGAACCAAAATATCTCAGCACTGAGAACTTTAGGCCATGCCTCAAACCCTGGTTCTCTGAGGGAGATGCGTGCAATATCCTAAGTATTTTAGGCCATTGGCCAGTGCAGCAAGGAAACCTTCCTCCTGTCTCTATATACTGTTCAGGCGTAAATCTTCATTCATGATGCAGATTGTTCTGAGCTGATGAGCTATAAATTTAGACCGGTGGAGTTTATCTTTTCTGAATTCATTTTTTTTTTTTTTGCAGTTTTGCCTCTTATGTAAATTTGAAGAATGTTTAGGGATTTTATTGGAAAGAAAGACAAGTTTTTCCCCCCTGTACCAGCAGTAAGTTTAAGTCAGAGTAACTATAAAATGAGAGCTTTACACATTTTATATTTTATAATGCTTGATTAAAAAAAACTCCATTAGTTCTCCATATGAGAGAAATTTGAAAATTAAATTCCAGTCATGAGAGAGCTTCATTATGGTTTCAGTTCAAATTTAATTGATATAGTGGGCTGCCACATCTCGACTGGAAAGTCACTAACCCTCTACTGCACACATTATGATAAATCTATAGAGAAAAATATTTGACTCTTTTTCTTTTCTTAGAATGGCTTAAAGGTGCTAAAGAGGTTCTTTTTGTCGACTGAGTTTTTGAAATGAGCGCATGGGTAAGAACAACCCCCCTCCTTCACAGCTCATTTAGAGGGAACGCCTCCCAAAACTCGTGCACGAGTATCTGAACACGAGTGTTTACCACCGGCATTCGCTGTGTTATTAAGCCGGGCACACATTTAACGACTAGCTAAAACATTCTGACTATGCTCAACATACAGCGATTGTTTCCTGCTCCTGAAGCAGATTTATATACTTTGGAATTTACACGTGGAATTTGAACACTGACTGTAATCGCAGACTGAAAGCAACTGGCTCTGACTGGACGCGTTTGAACGCGATCAGTCATAAGTATCAATTTACATTCATAATCGGCCTTACAATCGTTAAGTGTGTGCGCGACCTAAAGCCGTGGATTCATTATGTCGGACTCACCGCAGGTAACTCATAATCTGCAGTTGTTACTCCTGTCTCCTGACAAAAACATTGCATGCGGCACCTGTGGAGTGTGGAAAGTTACTGGAGCACGCAGCCGCGCGTCTCTCACATGGATCGTCATGGCAGTGATTGACAAGCCAGAGGGCCAATCGTTTACGCGATGATCGCGTAAACGATTGGCTGATGTTTTTAAGGCCCTACCTCGTGCACAGATGATGTATATTAATATTATTACTTTCAGTGCACCTAATAAATAGTCTTTTATCAGTTAGTAAAGACAGTTTCAAGTAATATTGCAAAAATGTATAAAACATAACATCCTCTTTAGCACCTTTAACTTGAAGTGCTGTAAAAAAAAATGGAAAAAAATATTATGTTAAGGTACTTTATGATATGTTGCCATATGGCAACAACATACAATAGAATAAGTGTAAGTGTATATAGTTAATATTTGTCCTCAGAAATGTTGTTTGTATTGAATCAATTGGTGCTATTATAAGCTTTAGCAGTAATTATAAAAAACATCTTATATATATCTTGTGCTTTTATTTATTCCATTCTCTTTTGCTGAATAATACTTTATATTCTTTGAATTTCATTACGTTTTTCGTGAATATTATTTAAATTGCAAATGTAGACAGTTAAAAACAAATCTAATACTGTTCATCATGTATCATAAAACATTGACATAAAACCAAAATCATTGCAGTTCATGAAAATTCAACATTACGCAATCTTATGAGAGGAAGGTTATGAACATGAACCCCCCATAATCCTTGAAACTTCACCTTTTTTCTGTACGAAACTTCAAAAAGCATTTTTTTTCAGAGGTGAGACACATGTACACATCACATTTGGTGCACTTCACCCTAACAATACACTTACATCCACTTGCACCTGCCTTTTTGAGACACCATGGCAGGCCAGTGATAGGTCTGGTCCGGTAGTACTGGCTGTGGTGGCAGTGGGCACGCAGGTCTCCGATGTGATTTAATTCATAATACAAATGCCATGGCAGTCCTTAACATACAACTAATCAACATTATTTCACTAGCATTAATGTTTTTATTGTTACAGCTTAACAGACTGCAGCTGGCCTTTGCTAGCTAGCTAAACTATTACAATAATGTCATTCCATTATTGCACAGTGTTGCCATATGGCAACACAGACATTTTATCGATTTACCAAAAACTAATTACATAAAAACTTTTTTGAGTGGTGAATATGTCATCATAACTTACCTGAGATGATGTTAACAATTTATTTGTGAATGTGACATGGGTGGGTCCTTGTTTGTCACTGACGTTTTAGTTTGCTTTCAGCAACTACCGACAAGAGACGGCAGTCTGTCAGAAATCGCGCAGCACACAAAAAAATTGCATGTCATGTGACTTAACCAAAGCACATCATTGGCTAAACTAAGGTCTTCTCTTACCAACAAAAAAAACGAGAATGTTCTCTTAAAGAGACAGTGGCAAGGAAATGAACACAAAGAGTATGTTGCCATATGGCAACACTATGCGGTAGATGGCTAACAAGTTTGCATAATTGATTTTTGTGCATACTTTCTTTTCAAATAAATGTCAATGGTGTGTCAAGCTGATTTAATCATACTGCTCTGTATATTGGCTGTAGTGAACATGCAATGATTTTTTTTTGTTGTGAAGTTTACTTGATTGAACTTGTGTACTACACCAATGCGAATAATGCGTTTGTTATACTTTGTGGGATAATATGCACTGTGTGAGATATGTACCCATCAATGTGGTTGTTTTCACTTTATTTTGGCTCGACATGAATGATTAGTTGATGATGAGATGTTTATTTGTGTAGTAAATGTTGGTTAGGCGTCTGATCAATTGTGCCCTGTCAGAAATAAAAAGAAGAGACACGACTAGCTTTAGACTATGCCAAGAACTGAGAAGAGTCTTTATATCCACCCTATCTAACAGTTGGAATGGGCCTGCACAGGGCATCTACACAATAAAGGGCTTAAGTCCCATAGTGAGATGTCAAGTGAGTGAAAATGAATTGAGTGAGAATTGAGGACTGTCTCAGCCAGACAGTAAAATAAATGGTAAAATAAATAAATAATTTTGATCTCTGCCAGGCAGAAGGGCACATTTAATTTTGGCACAGTCTGTCAATTCAGAATTTTTTAATATTATTGTGTGTGTCGATGAAATATTTTTTGGGGGATATTTTGAAACGCATAATTCCAAACAGACATTAATGTTTGGTGCATAACTTCATAACTTTGTCTTGAACATCCATTTTTTTCATTTGATATTGGAAAAACTTGCATTCACATGAGGTAATGAGAATAAAATACCCCTAAAGTCCCAGACTAATAAATTTTTTTAGAAGGCCATAAAAGGGACAGTGAAGGGCTGTTGGAAGGGCTGTGGAAATTTAAGCACTCTAAATGACAGATGTCCTATTTGTTTAGCGTTTTACAGCAGTTTAGGCCTTTTGGTCTTAATATAATATTAAAATCTTTGTGATCCAATCAATATTGTGACACATGTGCAAATTCAAGGGATCTTTATACATCTAGGGCCAGATCTACTAAACAGGACAAATTAGCATGAGACTACGAAATGCTCTGGAAAGTTCTGTGTGTGATCAAGTAATGAAACGCATATTAAAGAACACAGGGCCCTATTTTAACGATAAGATAAGTACATGGTCTAAAGCACATGGCACAAGTGTACTTAGACCATGTCCGAATCCACTTTTGCTAGTTTAACGACGGGAAAAATGGTCGGTGTGCCCGGCGCATGGTCTAAAATGGTTGTCTCTATTCTCTTAATGAGTAATGGGTGTGTTTTAGGCGTAAAGTGCAATAAACGAATCAGGAATTACATGGTGGAATTTGCAAGCAGAAACACTTCTCAAGTGAGGAAACAGATCTGCTCGCACCTTCCACCAAAGCATTTTTGTCTTTATGTACACAATAATAATCTTTTACATTGTAATCCTTTTATGTTTATGTTTGTCTGCTGCTGCGCATCCCTGTGTGTGTAATAAGCAGAATGTACAGTACAGTCCAAAAGTTTGGAACCACTAAGATTTTTAATGTTTTTTAAAAGAAGTTTAGTCTGCTCACCAAGGCTACATTTATTTAATTAAAAATACAGTAAAAACAGTAATATTGTGAAATATTATTACAATTTAAAATAACTGTTTTCTATTTGAATATATTTCACAAAGTAATTTATTCCTGTGATGGCAAAGCTGAATTTTCAGCATCATTACTCCAGTCTTCAGTGTCACATGATCCTTCAGAAATCATTCTAATATGCTGATCTGCTGCTCAAGAAACATTTAATGTGTACAATTGTACAAAATATTTGTGTACAATATTTTTTTTCAGGATTATTTGATGAATAGAAAGTTCAAAAGAACAGTGTTTATCTGAAATCTAATCTTTTGTAACATTATAAATGTCTTTACTGCCACTTTTGATTGATTTAATGCATCCTTGCTGAATAAAAGTATTCATTTCTTTCATTTCTTTTCAAAAAAATAAAAATAAAAATTCTTACTGACCCCAAACTTTTGAACGGTAGTGTATAATGCTACAGAAGCTTTGTATTTCAGATAAATGCTGTTCTTTTGAACTTTCTATTCATCAAGGAATCCTGAAAAAAAAAGTACACAACTGTTTTCAACATTGAAAATAATCATAAATGTTTATTGAGCAGCAAATCAGCATATTAGAATGATTTCTGAAGGATCATGTGACACTGAAGACTGGAGTAACGATGCTGAAAATTCAGCTTTGCATCACAGGAATAAATTACTTTGTCAAATATATTTAAATAGTACACAGTTATTTTAAATTGTAATAATATTTCACAATATTACTTTTTTTTACTGTATTTTTAATTAAATAAATGTAGCCTTGGTGAGCAGACGAAACTTCTTTTAAAAACATTAAAAATCTTAGTGGTTCCAAACTTTTGGACTGTACTGTATGTACGTTGTATACCCGCGTATAGGCGCATATTACCAGTGTGCTCTTTAAATAACAAACAAATATTGTCTATTTCAGTCTATTTCAGTTGCCTCAAAATAGTAACACGCCAACAATGCGCCTGAACACACCTTGTTTTCAGACCAGCGCACCAATGGGCCCAACTGTGTCAGGCTGAAACTAGCAAAAAACACTTGCGTTGCACTTGGCGCACAGACCCAGACAGTTCATTTTCATTATGACCAATGCAATCAATGCGGAACTATTGCACACATATCAAGCACAAAAAATACATGATTTTTTGGGCATTAAATAATGGCATAAAAGTACCAGTATACTTATTACCGCAAACCTTAGTAAATTGTGTTGCATGATTTATTTATTTAAATGCTCTTATCCGATACATTTTTAATCTGAAAGGGAAACTCCTACAAATTCATATGCAATAAGGTCAGCCACAAAAGTAATTGTTCGTATCTTTTCATCGAAAAGACATGTAGTTCTCATGCTGTTCACTATAGCAGCCATTATAAAAATCCCGACAGTAGTTTTTGAATGCCAAAAAAGGGTTTGCATTGAAACTAGCTGTTGGCCGTTAGGTTCTCAAATTATTTGGACACTTTTGGACAATTAATATTATAATTAGCAGCATTTCATTTGTATGAATATTATTGTATTATATTAAAAAATATCAAACAAAGTGGCTTCTGTAAACAAAAGTATGAAGTCATTGAGAGCATTCCTACAACGAACATGGTCTTGTAATCGCGGTAACCCATTTTCTTTTACTGGAGTAAGTTCATAAACGGCTTAAGCATAAACCGGTCGGAACAGGTAGTTTTTTGCCTCTTACCCCGTTTCCGCGTGGCATGTAAACGCATTAACCTGTTTTCTGTCGGCTTATTGAAGTGCGCATGTGTGATACGTGACAGAAACGCATCATTAGTGCAGATTTAAAGGTGCCCTAGATTATGTTTTTAAAAGATGTAATATAAGTCTAAGGTGTCCCCTGAATGTGTCTGTGAAGTTTCAGCTCAAAATACCCCATAGATTTTTTTTTATTAATTTTTTTAACTGCCTATTTTGGGGCATCATTATAAACGCGCCGATTTATGCTGCGGCCCCTTTAAATCCCGTGCTCTCCGCCCACAGAGCTCGTGCTTGCCTTAAATAGTGGCGTAACAAAGTTTACACAGCTAATATAACCCTCAAAATGGATCTTTACAAAGTGTTCGTCATGCATGCGTCGGATTATGTGAGTATTGTATACTGTTATATTGTTTGCATTGATTCTGAATGAGTTTGAGGCTATGCTGCGTGGCTAAAACAAACATTACACACTGTTGGAGAGATTTATAAAGAATGAAGTTGTGTTTATGCATTATACAGACTGCAAGTGTTTAAAAATGAAAATAGCGACAGCTCTTGTCTCCGTGAATGCAGTAAGAAACTATGGTAACTTTAACCACATTTAACAGTACATTAGCAACATGCTAACGAAACATTTAGAAAGACAATTTACAAATATCACTAAAAATATCATGATATCATGGATCATGTCAGTTATTATTGCTCCATCTCCCATTTTTCGCTGTTGTTCTTGCTTGCTTACCTAGTCTGTTGATTCAGCTATGCACATCCAGACATTTTGCCCTTGTCTAATGCCTTTCATAATGATAATGTTGGGACCGTGGGCTGGCATATGCAAATATTGGGGGCGTACACCCCGACTGTTACGTAACAGTCGGTGTTATGTTGAGATTTGTCTGTTCTTCGGAGGTCTTTTAAACAAATGAGATTTATATAAGAAGGAGGAAGCAATGGAGTTTGAGACTCACTGTATGTCATTTCCATGTACTGAACTCTTGTTATTTAACTATGGCAAGATATATTCAATTTTTCATTCGAGGGCACCTTTAAATGCATCCAGACAGAGCGAGCGTTTTGCAGGAAAGAAAGAAGGAAATATCACAAACGCGGACTCTTTCAAGACCCAGAAAATTGTTCTCATATCGTGCAACAGAAGTAGAAGTGGTTCAGTCAAAACGCTGCATTTGTATTTTTGACATCTCTACAGGGAAATAACCCAATTTTTTTATCAAGTTTTGTAAACGCGGTTTACTTGCGTGGTCATTGATATATTGATGTACAAAGTCATTTTGAGGTTTATGGAGTTGTTCACATGTGTAGTTCTTTACATTATTGACTATGAAGACGTTCCACTAACTTTTGAAAACCCTAAATTGTCCAGATACTTTTGTTTTAATATTGTGAGCTCAGAGAAAGCTCATTCTTTCTCAGTTATGTGCAGTTCTTCCTAGCATGCGATGATTGCTTCCCATCACTATATTCCCTTTCGTCTAGTTGAAAGTGCATGGTGATGGCTGATAATGTTTGCAGGTAAGAGCTTCAGAGCTCTGCAAATCTCACCGGGTCAATGTGTCCCTCACAGACTGGGGGAAACTTCTGAATTGAGAGCATGCGTTTGAACACATTTTACATGAATTGCACATTAATTTTTAAGCTCTTTTGCACCCTTGAAAATAGCCAGATGAGATTATCATCATTCTTCCAAATTAAAGTAGTAATATTTGGAAAAGAGGCCATTTATTGAATTATGTTCAAAATCTTAGAGGTTTTACTACCCATTCAAACTTATTTATATGCATTGAATGTACAATACATTGTTTAAAATAAAGAAAGCCAGTTTCAGTTCTATTCACTGCATTTTGATTTTTTTTTTTGCCTATTGCAGGACATACAGCTTCATATTTATGGTCAAATATTGTCAAATACAGCACATATTTATGGTATGAGTGAATCTGGCAGCAGCTGGAATGGCAATTAATTGCCAGATTATTTATTTACTGGCAGCCAATGTATTCCTCAGTCTTTGTTGCAAATTGCACTCTTATGCTTTGAATCCAATGCCATGGAATTGTCCCCCCAAAAATGCCCAACAAAATGTACTGTAAACTTTAAAATTAAAGGTGCCCTAGATTCAAAAATTGAATTTACCTTGGCATAGTTAAATAACAAGAGTTCAGTACATGGAAAAGACATACAGTGAGTCTCAAACTCCATTGTTTCCTCCTTCTTATATAAATCTCATTTGTTTAAAAGACCTCAGAAGAACAGGCGAATCTCAACATAATACCGACTGTTATGTAACAGTCGGGGTGTACGCCCCCAATATTTGCATATGCCAGCCCATGTTCCCAACATTATGAAAGGGATTACACGTCTGGATGTGCACAGCTGAATCATCAGACTAGGTAAGCAAGCAAGAACAATAGCGAAATATAGCTGCGAGCAGCGATGGCGGGCCCAAGCCCGGTGGCACCGCCACCCCGGTGGCTTCAGGGCAACTGTGCACAGCGGGCAATAGGCACTTAAAACGGTTAAACATCAAAGGACTATTTCAAATTCACTCCACATTTACTGCACTACAAGGTGCCACTATAGAGCCCCTCCTCCCTGCCCATTTTCAAAGGATTACATGTGCCAAGTTTTAACATTATTCTGATGAATTTTGAAGCAAATCAGGTAAAAATAAGAGGGTGATCTCAATGTATGCTGAAAGTGACACATTTTCTGCTTCCAGTTGGTGGCGCTATGACTTTGAATCACAATAGTCACATCCATGTGATCAGCCTTGTACAACGAAGACTAAGCCGAAGTTTCATCAAAATCAATTAATGTATGCAGAAGTTATAACACTTTGTTTCCCTTTTCTTGCCATAAATTCGTTGCCTCGCCACGGCCAAACCGTTTGAGATATCCAAAATCCGTTTGCAATTAAACAACTTCAATGTGTTAGCAACAAGTTAAAAAAAGCTTGGTGTAAATTGGATAAACCCTGTAGGAGTAGTAGTATAAAATTCATAGCCTGTTTTTTCAAAAAATTAACATTCAAACCAAAATAGCTGACTTCCTGTTGGTCGGAGCTAATGAATGTAAATTAGAAAATTGTCCGGCTTGATGAGAACAATATGTGTACCGAGTTTGGTGACTGTAGGAAAAACTAACCCCCCCACTTTTGTCAAAAGGTGGCGCTACTGAGCCCCTCCACCACGCCCATTTCTATGGCTTTGTCCATGTCTACTGGTTGACAATATTGATGTGTGTGTCGAGTTTCATGCAATTTGAAGCATGTTAAGAGCCTCAAAAACACTCAAGAATATTATTACAGTTTGACCTGTTGCCATGGCAACAATATTTCAAATATCAAAAATCCTGTCATAGGTCTACATCTGCTGTGTATTGACATTACACTGATGAAGTTTGAAGCAAATCAGGTAAAAATAAGAGGGTGATCTCAAAACATTTCAAAAAGTGATACACTTCCTGCTGCCAGTTGGTGGCGCTATAACTTTGACTCACAATAGTCACATCCATGTGATCAGACTCCTATAACGAACACACTCGTGAAGTTTCATAAAGATCAATATATGTATGCAGACGTTATAACACATTTCCTGTTTCCTTTTTCTCGCCATAAATTCGTTGCCTCGCCACGGCCAAACCGTTCGAGATATCAAAAATCCCCTGGCAATTTTTAATCATCAGTGTCTTGACTTCATGCTGACCGAGTTTGGTGGCGATCGGATTAATCGTCTAGGAGGAGTATATCAAATTCCAGAGCATGCGTTTTTCAAACAACCCTTAATAGCTGACTTCCTGTTGGCGTGGGGGTTTAACTTAGAGCACGAAAGTTGTTCGGCCCGATGAGGTCTATATGTGTACCGAGTTTCATACTAATACGTGCAAGCGTGTTTAATATATGGACCAAATTTTCAGACTTTTTTCAAGGGGGCGCTGTCGAGCCCCCCTGCCACGCCCGGGTACCAGCCTCTGCCCGGCGTCCTAATGGCCGCGGATTCCAATGTGTGTGCCAATTTTCAAGAGTTTTTGAGCATGTTAAGGCCCCCAAAAAGCCCCGGAAGACGGAAAAAAAAAAAAAAAAAAAAAAAAAAAATAATAAATATAGCTGCGAGCAGCGATGGCGGGCCCAAGCCCGGTGGCACCGCCACCCCGGTGGCTTCAGGGCAACTGTGCACAGCGGGCAATAGGCACTTAAAACGGTTAAACATCAAAGGACTATGTCAAATTCACTCCACATTTACTGCACTACAAGGTGCCACTATAGAGCCCCTCCTCCCTGCCCATTTTCAAAGGATTACATGTGCCAAGTTTTAACATTATTCTGATGAATTTTGAAGCAAATCAGGTAAAAATAAGAGGGTGATCTCAATGTATGCTGAAAGTGACACATTTTCTGCTTCCAGTTGGTGGCGCTATTACTTTGAATCACAATAGTCACATCCATGTGATCAGCCTTGTACAACGAAGACTAAGCCGAAGTTTCATCAAAATCAATTAATGTATGCAGAAGTTATAACACTTTGTTTCCCTTTTCTTGCCATAAATTCGTTGCCTCGCCACGGCCAAACCGTTTGAGATATCCAAAATCCGTTTGCAATTAAACAACTTCAATGTGTTAGCAACAAGTTAAAAAAAGTTTGGTGTAAATTGGATAAACCCTGTAGGAGCAGTAGTATAAAATTCATAGCCTGTTTTTTCAAAAAATTAACATTCAAACCAAAATAGCTGACTTCCTGTTGGTCGGAGCTAATGAATGTAAATTAGAAAATTGTCCGGCTTGATGAGAACAATATGTGTACCGAGTTTGGTGATTGTAGGAAAAACTAACCCCCCCACTTTTGTCAAAAGGTGGCGCTACTGAGCCCCTCCACCACGCCCATTTCTATGGCTTTGTCCATGTCTACTGGTTGACAATATTGATGTGTGTGTCGAGTTTCATGCAATTTGAAGCATGTTAAGAGCCTCAAAAACACTCAAGAATATTATTACAGTTTGACCTGTTGCCATGGCAACAATATTTCAAATATCAAAAATCCTGTCATAGGTCTACATCTGCTGTGTATTGACATTACACTGATGAAGTTTGAAGCAAATCAGGTAAAAATAAGAGGGTGATCTCAA